>NW_008631169.1:0-295 GCF_000691845.1 Merops nubicus | reverse complement strand
TTGGGGGTTTTTTTTGGGGGGGTTCCTCACCATCAGCTGCTTGTCGGTGATCTGGAGGACGTCAACCAGCTCCTCGATGAGGCCGTTGTAGAGGATGCTGTTGGCTGATTCTTGCAAGGCGTTGGAGTAAACTGCCCAAAAAGGGAATGAATGGACCCAAAATCTCCCCAAAAAAGGAGGATTTGAAGTCAGAGCAGCCCCCTGAGAGGGAGGGAAGCCCCTCACCCAGGATGGAGATGGCGTGGAGCCGAGCCTGCACCGCCTGCAGCCGCTTCTTGTGGTTGGAGAAGCCGTG
>NW_008631168.1:0-3931 GCF_000691845.1 Merops nubicus | reverse complement strand
TCAATAAGTGGAATCCTGACATCCCAGTCTGCTCTCAGGTGACCACAGTGAAGCAGCACAGGAGGAGGCAGAGACACCACAAGATTTGCCCACAGTCCCCAAACCAGCAGCAAAGACAGAGTTAAACCCAAAGCCCTGAGCTGGGTTCCAGATTTCTTTAATGCTTTCAAATATTTTTATTGTTTCTCCTGATTTTTTTTCACTTGGTGGGAAGCAGTCTGGTCCCCAGGAGAAGAATTTCAGCTTGTGTTTGACACATTCCAGTTGTCCTCCACTCCACTCATCAGAATAAGGAGCACAGCCCCATGGGGAAAGGCTTCCCCACCAGTGCAGGGATGAATTAAGCAGGATGCAAATTGCTCCTAACTCCTGCAGACGTGTTGCCCTGCACTGCTGAGAACATAAATGCTTGTTAGCAATGGAATTATCAGAAGAAGCATTAACAAGAAATCCAGGAGTGGATGGGTAGAGAAATCCTTGGTTTAAATAAGGGATAGTGAGGAATATACAGATTCACATGAAGCCTCCTGGGAAAGCAATTTGTAGGAATAATACACGTGGAGAGCTGCTGGCTGACACAACATCTTCTGGAATGAGTGGTGGGAAAGTGTCAGAGTCAACAGCTGTCCATGACCAGAAGCCACATGGGTGCTTGTTGTCCCAGCTCCAGGAGTGAGCAGAGCTGGGCACAGGGCTGGGATGACCACAGGAAGGTGTCAGGGGGAAGGGCAGGGCTGTGCAGCCAGCTGAGCAATGTGGACATCTCAGGCTGTCACCTGCTGCTCCTGTCAGAGCTACAATGCAGCTGGATGCTGCTCTCCTGCAGGACCTGCTCCCAGGGTGAGAGACAGGACAAAGGTGTTTGTTGGAGTGGGTTCAGAGTGAGCTACAAAAATACTCCAGGGGTGGAACCCCTCTGCTGGGAACCCAGAAGGAGAGAGTTGGGGTGCTCAGTCTGGAGAGGAGAAGACTCCAGGGAGACCTTTTAGTGGCCTTGCAGGACTTCAAGGGGTCTGTCAGAAAGCTGGGGACAGACTTTTGAGCAGGGGCTGTTGGGACAGGACAAGGAAGGGATGGTTTGGAACTAAAAGAAGGAGATTTAGACTAGAGAGGAGGAAGAAATGTTTGCTGCTGAGGGTGGTGAGCCCCTGGCCCAGGCTGCCCAGAGAGGTGGTCGCTGCCCCATCCCTGGAACCATCCCAGGGGAGGTTGGACAGGGCTCTGAGCACCCTGCTCTAGCTGCAGGGGGATTGGACTAGATGACCTTGAAAGGTCCCTTCCAACCCAAACCCTTCTGTGATTCTGTGATTCTGTGCTCTTTAATGTGGGCCTGGGGGGAAAGTTTAAGCTAAAGACTTGCAGGATGGAGGAGGCAAGACCCAGTTTCCTCACTCTGATAAATGCATTTCAGCCTGGATTCACATTTTGCTGATTCTAGCTCAACTCCTTTCTCTCACCACTATTGCAGCCAGTGGTGGAGCACTGGGTTTGGGGAGACAGGCATCAAATTTTGGGTGGAGCCAAACCACAAAGAAGCTCTGGGCAAACCAGCATTGATGCCAGTGCTTTGGTGTTAAACAAGACAGCACCTGTAGATGCATTTTTAATGGTGGGTGGAAAAAAGGCTAGAAATAAATGACCCACACACTGAGAAAACTGGATCTACCCTGAGATTTCCTGCTCTGGTTGCACAGGCAAGAAACATACGTTGACCAGAAGGTCATAGCAGCAGATAATTCACAAGGAATCCAAGACCTGGATTCTGCTGCCAGAGACTTTGGTCTGAGTGTGCTGCTGGCTGGCACATTTTCCCTTGCTGGTGAAATGTGGTGGGGTGGTTTTGTGGTCTTCCCCCCCCTTCCCTGTGCCTGAAACTCTCATCAGCCACAGCAGCAAGTGCAACAAATGAGATTTCTTCAGTACAAAGACAGAAGTCACTACTTCTAAATGCACTCAGCAGAAAAACAAGCAGGAAAAACCTGATGTGTCATCCTGCTTTTACAAATCCAGCCCACCGAGCGCAATTAAGAACAAGATCACTCAGCAGTGGCTTTCCAAACCCTCTCACATTGCTTTCCCCTGCCTGGCAGGAGGGAAGGGAAAACATCAGCCTGCTCTGGTGCAGTGCTTGATTGTGAACTAATGCACAGCTCAGAGCCAAGACGAGGGAACTGAACCAAATCTGACTAATTAGAGTATCCAGACAGGCAGAATCCTTCCTGTGCTCCTCGTAACACAGCAGCAGAGGTTGTGTTTTACCTTCACTCATCAGAGAGGGAAGAACTGATACCCTCCAGGGACAGCTTTTATGCCTGCAGCACCACTGTGCCCCTGGGTTGGGAAGCAGTGCTGGCAGGGCGTGGGCAAGGGAAGGCTCCCAGGGATGCTGATGGCTTTCAGATGCTGGGCATGGAATAAAATACTGAATATACAAGTCCTGCTTCAGGCAGGAGCTCAGATCCACTTTCAGAGTGGGCAGAAGCTTCTGTTCGTTGGCTTCTGCAGGGGATGGATCTGAAGGGTTTTGTGTCTCAGTATCTCATGCACATCACACGATCCAGCTCCGTGGGGAGAGCAGAGATGGTGGAGGAAGGCTGAGCAAGACGTTGCCACTACATCAAGGCCACTGGGAGCTTCAAACCAGCCAGGAGCTCACAGTCCTGCAGCACTCAGCACTGCTACAACTGCCACTGCTCTGCATCAGGCAACCAGAGAAAGCCTCTCCCATTCCTACGGGGCCAACAGCCCAAAGGCTACTCTAGTCTAGTGACACCCCCCATTCCTTCTGCTAACCCTGGATTTGGACTCAGAAATAAGTTTCACAGGAGCTGTGCTGGAAGAGTAGCACCATCAAAGGGCTCTGTGCAGAGATGGAGCCTCCTCTGCAAGTCTTGCAGCACAGATAATCCTAAACAACCTATGAGTGCATTCACACTGCCAAACTGGGCAATGCTCAGGCACAGGCCTGTGCCCTCAGACAGGGCTCTCTGTGTTGCTGAACCACTAAAACAGCCCCAGTGGTGTTCCCAGCAAACATTTGGGTTGCCAGGAAATAGATATCCCTGTGTTGAAAGATCAGGCCCCTGCCCTGAGCTGTGCCCAAGCATCACCTGGGCTGGGACAGCACTTTTCAGCACAGGACAGCATCACAGCAAGGAGCAAGTTCACATTCCTAAAGTCCACTCACTGGCAGGTCATGCCCAAGACGTGTCCCCTTCACCTCCCTGCCCTGTTTTGCCAGTGCAGATGAAATCTGGAGAGGCAGATGGAAGATAAACGACTGACCCCCTACTGCTGCTCCTCTCTGGAGTGATTCACAAACTATTTGCAGCCACTGTGGGTGCATCTTCACCTTCCAGCAAGTTTATTGCAGCAGCCTGTCTTCAGCCACCAGGAAGATGCCAGCACAGTGGCCCAGGAACAAAGCAGGTAAAGAACAATCAGAATTCATTAAGCTGCACAGCATGCTCCCCCTCCAGAGTGCCTGGCTCTGATTTCACTCCCTTCCTGAGGTTTGTGGAGCTATTAGGAGATAATTTGGTCATGTGGTAGGAGAAGTGACTTACTCAGCTTTGAGCCTGTTGACTTGTTTTGGAGGTTTGGGGTTTTTTTTTCTTTTTAATTCCTCCCAGCTTTTTCTGATTTCTCTTTTGAGCTTTATCAGCACATCCATGTTAATTTGCTCGCTCAGATTTGTTGTCTGGGTTTATCTCCTGCCTTGGCGTGGTGCCATGAAGCCACTACCAGCAGGGATGGGATAACTCACAGGAGACTCCCAGGTGGACTGGAAAATTCAGAATATTGCAGCCCAACCTGTAAGGAGTTCAGTTCCCAGGAAATGCTGCGTGCCCCAAACGTGAGATAACCAGAGTTTTTCATTGCTTTTGAAAATCTGACTCTTAACAATGGTGTTGCTTGTGGCCAGGTAGTT
>NW_008631167.1:1034-1246 GCF_000691845.1 Merops nubicus | reverse complement strand
TGGGGGCAGTTCTGGCGGGGCAACTCACACCCATTAGGGCGCTCTGGGCCCTGACAATCCCACCACCTGTGGCACAGACTTTGCTTTCTCCTAATGGGACTGATAAATATTTGAACGAGGAAAAAACAAATCGATGAACCCTAGCAGGAGAGGAAATCTCGTGTCTGCCCGCAGCAGAGCCCGTGGAGTGTCTGAGGGGGAGTCTGGGGGGT
>NW_008631167.1:338-915 GCF_000691845.1 Merops nubicus | reverse complement strand
AACCCCCTCCTCCGTGGCTGTCAGGCAGGAGAGCTGCTCGGACACAGCTCCTCTGAGGACTCTCACCCTGCAGTCCTCTGTCGAGCTGGACGATGGCAGAGCCCCACGTCCAGCGGGAGGAGAAGGTGCCAAGGCCCCATCCTGAGAGGCAGCGCCCACGGTCCTGCTACCCGGCTCCTTCCCGGGGTGGGAGCTGCCAGGAAGGCACCGGGAGCTCTCTGGGCTCTGCTTGGCCCCCGGAGCACCACAGCAAGGGAGCTGCTGCTCTTGGCCCAAGCCTCCTTCAGCCAGCTCAGAGCTGAAACACTTTTAATGATCAAATGCGATTTTTGTCAAAGTGTTTGTCAGCAAAGGAAGATACTGCTGTTGCTTTATGGGGGTTGTTCCAAGGATTAATTAGTTGATGTTTCTTGAAGTACTTTGAAGATATGGAGTGCTAGATAAGTGCTGTGCTTTATAAGACTATCAGGCACTGCAGTTATTTTTCCATTTTGCTTCTCACTCCCAAAGTGTTTGTTCAACACAAATTCCACATGAGCACGTGGTTACTGCTTGTCACACGGGGGCTTTGTGGGGC
>NW_008631167.1:0-245 GCF_000691845.1 Merops nubicus | reverse complement strand
GGGAGCCCCCCCCCAGCCCATGGGGCCCCACCCACTGGCACAGGCAGTAGCAGTCACCCCTAGCAGGTGGCAGTGTTTGGGGGCGCAGCGAGAGACACCCCCCTATCCCTGTTTGTGGTGCTGTGAGATGGAGGGGGCTGCACCTCTTCGGAAGTCCATGTCGGGAGGAATCTGTTTTCCTCCCATTTCCTGAGCAGTTTCTGGCAGCGAGCGAAGCGCAGGCTCTTGTAGAGGGGACACGTGTG
>NW_008631166.1:0-6116 GCF_000691845.1 Merops nubicus | reverse complement strand
TGATTCTATGAACAAAAAAAACCTGCATCAAGTCCTTCTGAAAGTCTAGTCCCTTCTGCTGTAGCTTCTCGAAAGGCACAACTGCACTACCAGAAGACAGTCAAAATTAGCCAACTTTAATGGTCTTGGAATCAAAAGCAAGACCTTGTGGCATGAGTACAAGTGTCTATAGGTGACCATCATCTGAAGCCAAAAATTACAGATATAAAAGCCCAATTTGCTACAGCTTAACTCGAGTGGATAACATTTACTGGCTGTAGTAGACTCAATTCTCCACATGGTGTAGCCCTTTGAGAAGAGGCTGAGCCACAGTGTGAAGTTACAGATTTAAAAATACTTCTCTCCATTTTTAATCATTATTTATATCAATCTATCCATTCAGCATCTTAGTAACATTTGTCATTATTGTTCAGAAGAGTCAAACACAACCTTCAGCAGAATCTCTTTTCTCTAGGCCAGAATTTAGTTCGTGTATCAGAGATAAGTGGGTTGAATATACAAGACTTAAGTGTTCAACAGAACGATGAACACAGGAGAATAGACACTTAAAAGAATGTAAGAATGCAACTACCAACTGCAGCACTTAATCCTTGGAAACTGAGAAGGCTATAATACAAACTTTTAAAAATTTTACCTATCTGTAAGCTATGTGATGGTAAACAAGTTTGACTATGCAATATAATTATTTAGGAATAAGCAAAAACAAGAGGAAAAGCTATCGGAAGTATCTTAAAGACTTTCTTTAGGAGAACTTCTTGCTTTATCATTCATCTGTCAATATCTGTACTGTCACTTGAAGTAAACAAGATACTTTCAACTGAACGAAAAACTAAAAATAGCTGAGCTTTCCCCTTCCTCAGTAGCTTAGGGATAGGAAGGACATTAGGCATATTTAACTGTTCCTGGTTTAAGCCACACAGTAATTTAATGTTGCTGCAAGACTGTGATTTCCTTCTCAAAATCTGTCCATTTCCCCCCCCCAAGATTTCCTTACATAGCACACACCTTGAAGACAGACCCAGTGTAGTACTCAGGTTTGCTACGAATTATACAATCCTTCCTTCCTTGGAAGAAAATGGGTATTAGAACTTGTCTGACTGTCAGGAAGACTGAGATTTTCCCCATCTACAGAATAAGTATGACCTGTAACTTCCATATATGCTCCAATTATGTCTCTGGCCAAAAGTGACTGTTCACTAAAATACAGTGAAACCATTCCCCCTCTGACCAATTAACAACTCAGTCTTTGTCAAGGTATAAAATTTTAAGTGCTAACAGGAAACTGCAAAGTTTTAGACCTAAATTACAATGAGACTCATGAACTTTTCATGGGATTTCAATTATCAGTCCACAATTTGTGACAAACATATAAGAGCTAACAGTTGGACTTGATGACCTTGAAGGTCTCTTCCAACCAGAACTTATGATTCTGTGACTCTGCTGTCACCTCAGTGGTAAGAAACACTGTACCAAGCCATTGCCAGTGGGGCATAGGACTGTAACCAAATTGATGATTACAGTGTAAATGTTTTTTCCATGATATAATTTTTCCATAATTATCAACTGTCAGTCATTTCAATATCCTGCCAGGCTTCCCATTTTTTTTTGTGATTAAACCTGTGTGGCAGTAGAATTATTTCCCAGTTAATTAGCAATGTAAGTTACACTATACATGCTGGATGCTGGCAACAATGAAGGCACCAACATTAAAACAAAATTCCCACTACTGATGAAAGTGTCATACAACGATTTTGATGCACTTCTTGGTACAAGTGAATCTCTCATGCTGGCCACTATCATCTCCTCCTCTTTTTTTTTTCCCCGTGGTATACTTTGTGCCCCATAACCATTCAAGTAACATATGGAAAACTGAGGAAGAAGTTCTTGGAATTTCACAGAAATCAAGTAAAAGTCTTACAATCCACAGCAAGATCCATGGTTCTTATTGCAGTAAAAAGTCATTCGGTATTCTCTGTCCCATTTATATTAAGATTTCTTTTAAAGAAAAGGTGCTGATATTTTGTATTGTTTCATCTGTGAGGTAGATGGCACTTTCATATAAATAGTGTCAATTAGAAATAAAGTTAGCTCTGAGCCTGCAACAGGGGCTGCACCACTGACCGCTCAAGTCAATTATTAAATCACAAATATTAAGTAATTCCTCATTTTAAAAGACAAACAGTGTCTTTGAAAGGAGAGTGGTGGCTGAGCACAGAGACAGGTGCCTTCCCCCCTGAGAAACTCAGTGGAATTCTGGCTTTAGCCTCCAGACCCCTTCCCCGTTTGGGCTCCTGTGGAAGGTGCAGAGGTTGCGGAGGAGTTCTCTGAAGACACAGGAGTGGGCTGCCGGCAGCTTGGACTCGTACTCTCGCAGCAGCTCCCCGGTGCTGGCCTCGCCGTCCACGCGGGCCTGGAACGCTATGAAGTTACGCACGCCCACCAGCAGCTCATCGTATTCTGTCGAACACGGGGCTGGGGCAGGGGCTTGCTGATGATTCTCAGCTCCCTCATGCCCCATCTCTTGTGGTAGAAGAAGGTGGTTTCTTGCCCTCATCTTACATAATAAAGATGAAGAGTCCAGTGCACTGGATGATGACTCTCCAGATTTTCCATCAAAGTGCCCGTTGGAACTACATTTCTTTATGTTTTCCTTCTTTGTTGTATCTTCATCCTGCAAATAAACACACAGACTATGGAGAAAGTTGGATTTTGAGATCCACAGAATCTGCTGAACAAGATCTGAGTGTTGTTTAGACTTACACAACAAACACGAACACTCGGAAGATACTAATCTGAAATACACAATAAAGAGGTAGTATGTTCTGGTCCCAACTTTAGAACTTAGGAAGCAAAAGAAAAGCGCTGCTGGTCTTGAGACATATGACCAGACCATGTTCCAATTTATGACTGCTGTATCTCGTTAGACTTCATCAAGATGCTGTATCAAACCACGAAAAATCGAATTTATGCGTGGCTAAAAATTCTAGAATTCTCTATAATCATATGACAATGGGTATGAGACATCTACAGTACGAATCAGATCTGTTGCATAAATCAGAGCATTTCACATATATCAGCTATTAGAAGAGAAATGTTAGCTTGTGCCTCTTACCTTGCACTTCTTCGCAGGTGATGCACAAGTGGAAGGTGAAGAAAGCAGCCTGGAGTTTCTTTTTTGACCAAACCGATTCCTAAAATCCCACAAACGAATTAATGCCATAAAACATCATTCTCAAAACAATTAGGAGAGTTTTGCCAAAGACACTGACTGGGTTTTTGTTTTAGGGTTCTCAAGAGCCCTCTCCCAAGCTCTCCGTCCTCTACTGTGCAACAATTATGCTTTCTTTGTACTTCAGAATGCACCTCCTAGGCTTATAATATGCCTTCATGTCTTTATTAAATATAAACCATGAAACTCCATTCTGACATGTTATTATAAATATCAAATGCAAACATAAAAAAGCTAAATCCATAGCATTCTAAGGAGCTCTCTTATTTTTGCAAGAGCAGTGTGAGGACTGAACTTACTTCACTCCTGATGGTCCACCTGAAAGACCACTCACGCCTGTCCAGGTTGGCACCCCAGAAGCAGCTCTTAAACATCGCTGTCGAGAGACTTTTAAGGCTCTTAAGGCATCCTGGGCCACTCTGTTTGCTTCTGCTTCCACCAGCACATGATCTGCACTGGAAGCCTCCATAATGACATCATGCTTCATAACACTGTGTACTCCTAAATATCAGAGGATACAAGAAAAGGTGAAGGAGGACATCTGTTAATTTACAGTTACCTGTAAAACTAAATACTCACTATTTAAATGAATGCTACAATCACATTTTTCCTTTTTCAGCTTGATTATATTTAGTACTTCACTACAGTAATTTCTAATAAGAGAATCCCCTTGTATCAGTTAAGCAATCAATTTGACAGAAAACCACTTCTGGTGTGCTGATGAGGTCATTATTCACAACAGACTTGGCAATTATGTGGGTAAATCGATCACTTCTATTGTTATTGACAGGACGGACAGAAGTGAAACCCTTGTCTAAATGAATGTTGGTTACATCCTTAATTCCAGAAGAAACACCACATTAGTTCTGTATCCAGAAGTGTTTCTGGAAGGCTGCAGATCTCTCTGAAATATTTGTGCCAAGGTAATTAGCACGTTCATAACTGGAGCATTTCAACAACAAACATTTTTATGTTCCAGTACAGTAACAGAATAGATAAACCACATTTTGTATTGTAGCTCTAACCATCAGAGGAACAGAACTGCTCCCTCCCTCACTTACATAAGTTTTATATACCTCTGTTTAAAAAGTCTGACACTGTTGAGCAGCCAAATAACAAGGGTTACCTGATTTTTTGAAAAGTTTCTCCAAGACGTAATCATCATTTCTCTTGGAGTCTTCCTCCTCTTCACTGTTCTCCCTTCTGTATCGTTTTTGTTTCACTAGGTGAGGAATGCGCTCACCTTCAAATTTGGCATCTTTGTGATGTTTCTTCTTAGACTTTTCTTTGTGGCTTTCATGTGACAACATATCCACTGTGTGCTTTGTTTTTGAGGTACATTTATGATGATTAACTAATGGCCCATCTTCACTTTTAGCAACCTGTTTTTCCCAAGAGCCAGCTGTACCACATGTAAGGCTAAAATCTCCCTTGACATTTACATTAGCAGCTCCATGGACTTCCTCAGCCACCATGGTGTTCAGACATCTAGCATTCTCTGAAGACTCCACGTCACCTGGCAATGGTAGAGACATGGATCCATCCATTCTACCAAAGGTTTCCTCCTTGCTTTTATCCAATGCATTTATATTAGTAGCCACTTGTGCATTACCTTTTGCACAGCTATTTGGGTCAAAGGCTTCCAAATTTCCTTTGGTTTCCTCACTTGTCTCCATTGCTTTAGAAGGAGAATTTGTCACGTGGGTGGCTGAGTAAGAATTGGACAATTTGCTGTACTTTGGTGAGCTGCTTTCTGTAAAATGGAGATCACCTTTGCAAGTATCATTATCAGATGGCTTTTCAAGCTTCCGTTTCAACTGGCGTTTTGGGACTTCAACATCTGAACCAGTACCTGAGGGACGAATGAAGTTAGTATCCATTTATCAAACACTTTGATAATTTTTTTTTTCCCTTTTAAAGAGAAACAAAAAATCTGTACCTGCAAAAATGGCACTTGTTTCTGTCCCCTGAGACACGTCTGGGCTACTCAGAGTAAAAAGTTCATAAAGGTCATTGGATTTGAAAAAGCGCCTCTGCTTAGGGTCTTTCAGCACTCTGTTTGTTAAAAACTGTTTGAAGATTTGTCTAAAAAAGAAAAATAGTACTTTATGCATGAAACAATGTCTAGCTATGTTTAAGTACTGAATACAGCACTAAAACAGAAAACTGTATAAGCACAAACGTTACCCTGCAGAACAGTTAAGCAGTGGGAAGATGTTAACTTCCAAACAACAATCTTGAGTTAGTCACTTTCAAACAACTTACTAAATTGTTAAACACAGGGATTTACTGTCTGTAACAACTCCATAACACAACAGGTAACCACAATCCTGAAATGCCCTGTGAAGTACCCCTTCACTAAGCAATAAATAACTTCACAGCTAGAATTTTTTTTTTCTTTGTCCATTAAGATTGAAAAGCTTGCATGTATTACAAGAAAACCATTAGAAAGCTCCTGAAAGAAAAACAAGAGCTTGTTAAAATGATACCATTTTAATGGTTCAATTGGTTGGAGGAATCAACATTAGCAAAATAGCTCAATGTGATGGTGATGACTAGATGACAAACACTGAAAAAGGGGAAATGAGACTTGTGGTTGAGAGGAAGGGGAAAAAAGCCCATCTGCAGAGCACTGAAAAGAAAAAATCAGGGGGAGAACTAAGCAAGAAGTGTTCTGGTATTGGTACATCTGCCTCTGTGCCATGTTTGTACTACATAGGTTTTGATTGCAAGTTCTAGGCACTGTTTTCCTGTACGTCGTGGTTTGGCACGGATAGGGCAGGTTTTTCACCTGCAGGCGGGCAGACAGCAGGCCCAGACGGGGGTTATCCGCTGGTGCCGGGCTGGGCGCAGGGCCGAGCGGGCCGGGGCCGTGGCCGGAGGTTTG
>NW_008631165.1:0-4449 GCF_000691845.1 Merops nubicus | reverse complement strand
AAAGGAAAAAAATCAAAAAGATAAAAAAGTCAGAGAACACAGGAGGAAAAAGAATATGGTTTTACCAACGTTTCAGAGTGCAGGGTTTTTTTTTTATTGCAAAACAGTTCTCTTTGCAAAGGAAAAAAATCAAAAAGATAAAAAGAGAACACAGAAGGAAAAAGAATATGGTTTTACCAATGTTTCAGAGAAATGAAATGGGCTTCATTTAGAAAGTAAAACTAAAGTTCTTGGAGATAACTGGGAAGGAGAACGATGCATCATTTACCCAGAGAGACAGTCCAGAGAAGCATCAAAGCTCAGCTGCTTCATGTAGAGTAAATTCCAGAATAAAATGCAGAAGAGAAAAAAATAAAACCTTGCTGGAGAAATCAGGCAAGCACTAAACTGTAATAAAATCTGAGCACATCAAGCTATACTACAGAAGCATTAAAAAACCAGCATAGCTTCTGCATTACTCAAGGAATAGAAGTTACTTCCTTGACATTTCCCCTCTGAATGCTTCAGACAACAGAATGAAGCCACACTGACCAGCTGTTGCATATCATTGTTTCCTCTTCTGTATCTAAGACATAAATAATAGGAAAGGGTAGATACCACTGCAGCAGGCATTCCAAGACTGTTACCTGATTTGACAGCTGGGCACTGTTCAGGATTTTCCTCTCTTCCTTCAGACAGTTGTAGATGATCATTGCCATGTGTATTGGGTCTTCTTGGAAGTTATCCTGGCATTAGAGACAGTCTGTTTAAAGTCCATACCCATAATTTCTTGTTCTTCAGTAAACTGATTGGCAAAAAGATGAGTGATGGCTGCGTGTGAGCCTCGGGACCCATTGGTCACAGCATGCTCTGAGGCTACAGGGAATGTGACAGCTGCAGCTATCCCCAAGAACAGGAGTCTACTGTAGCTCATGAGTGTATGAGGAGATGGGACTTGGCACAAAAGAAGGGTCAGACACATTACTGAGAGAAGTGAGATACTACCCTACAGGCCTAGAGAGAGCTCAGCTTCTCTTGAGAACCACCCTCTACATTACTGAGAGAAGTGAGATACTACCCTACAGGCTGAGAGAGAGAGAGAGAGAGAGAGATCAGCTTCTCTTGAGAGCCACCCTCTTGAGAACTTTGAAGTACAGCTGCTGGTTTTGAAGGGTTTGCTCTGGTCTGACAGGTACAGCTCTTGCTGAGTGATGTGAGGGAGACATGTCAAGCTGCCACTTAGGAACACGCAGTCAAGGCTGGATACAAATTCAGCCTCACTGTTGTACATGCATGTGAAGTTGAAATGGACTGGACTGAGGGATGCTGCTGCCTGGGGGGTTGTTGAGCTGCACCTGCCTTCTTGATTGAGGTAAGTATAGCTTGGCCATGTGCTCCTCTCCTTAGAAAGCAGTCCTGTTGTCACTGACTTGTGGTGAGGAGAAGCTAAGTGTGTGGGAAATAGGCTGAGGAGAAGGTGACTTTATGGAAGATCCTCTGGCATAGAGCACTACAGGGAGGAGAGGAGGACTGACTAGCAGGAGTAGTTGAGTCCACTGAAGATATGCTCTGCACTGTCACTTGCTGCCACTTGCTCTGACCTGTTATCAGCGTGATGCACAGAACTGCTGTATAATGAGAAGCCCCTTGCTATTAAGTGTAGTTCTGCAGTTACAGAGGCAGAAATCCTTGCCATGTATTTCTTCTGCATTAGAAGCTTATTAGGACACTGAGAAAACTGACTGGAGAAGGGGTGGGCTAAGTGAAACCACTTTTGAGTGAGCACTCCAAATACATGTAGTAAACACTTTGCAAACAATAACTTTCTACCTCCTAGATTTCTGGGAAACCGTAACTGTGCTAGTAACGAAACCAACTTTCTAGCAGTAGCCAATTAAAGTGAAAGTGGAGCAGCAGCAGATGCTGCTTTCTGAATTCTGGCTTTCAAATTAGGATTCTCTCACATTCTCTGTGAACACGGGAGGGCAGTTTGCTTAGAGGCATCTGACTGCACTGCTGAAGCAACGCAAGCAAAGGCATAGGCATATACCCCAGGCATACCTGCAGATTACGTTTGCTTTTCCTTATGTTGTGTTGCAGCAAAAAGTTGTTTTCTATCAAGAATCTACTAAACTGATCATCCAGCTGTGACAGCAGGTCGTGGAATAACACCGTAGCAAAGGACACGTTGTTGGCTGCATGCTCCCTAGAATAATTTCAGGCATGCTAATGTTAAATACACTTTCAATACATCATTCCAGAAATGCATACAGGAGTATTTTTAATCCCCAACTCCAGTTAATAGTACATGCAAGCATTAAGAATTAGCTTCAAACATTAACCAGTTTCATTCTCTCAATTTTGACTTCATTTCTGTATCAAGGAAAGTTGCTTTTCTCTATATGATTTTTGCCACATTGTGTGCAACTTCATTTACTCATTCCATGCACACCAAGAAGCCAAAAGTGACCCTGGGAGATGTGCACGTTGTACCACTCTTCTAAAAGAAGACACTCCACACAAATCTTGGTGAAAGTTTTAAGTCTATGAACAGTGACAGACTGAGCTGTCAAGGTAGTAAGTGATTGGTCTTAGAACAGCTGCTTTTGTTACAGACCAACTGAGGGAAATGTCAGATCTTTTATTTGCCACACTGGGTATCAGGTCCCTCTAGAAAACCCTGAAGAGGGGCAGGAACACAGACTGTAGAACCCACACTGCTACAGAGGTGTCCTACCAGCAAACCTTCACCTGGCAGCTTGCTTCCTCAGCACACTTCCACTGCCTATAACTGCACAGATGAGAAAACTACTCATCACACAACCTGAAAGCACATCTCTATGCTTACCAATCCTGGTTTTCCAGCCACTGTGCCAGGTACTGCCTGATTTCCATAGGAAAGCTGTCATCATATAGCTGGTGAACTTGCTCCAAAAACTTGGAGTCGAGCTGCTGTAGCTGGTACCACTGAGTCATCCTGAGGAAAGCTGGAAAAACAAATCAGTGTGAATATTTAATCAGTACTTGGACTACACTGGTGAAAATAAACTCTTTTGAAGTTTTCATGAACAACAGCAAAATGGGAGAGACAGGGAGGAAAAGTGTTTCCAGCAAACAACCATTTTATTTTCAGTTGTATGAACTTTAGAAAGCTAATAATTAAAACTGAACATGACTTCTGTGCTTATTTGAACTAATTTGTAATTTTTTTAAACTATTTTTTAAGACAGTAGTGTGCTATTGCATGAAAAATAGCTCAAGGTTATATTGCCCTTCCCTATAAGAATTTTCATTTTTTCCCTTTGAACCCTTTTTCACAACATTTAGGATACTGGCAGTGTTACTGTTCTCTTGCTTAGCAGGGATACAGTTATGAGCAGCTGTGTACTCTGCAGGATCAAGATCCTGTATGTGGACTTTAACCTTTTATTGGCGCAGCTGTACTCCCAAGTAGAAAACCAAAGTAACCCCTTGGGACTCATTTTTGGGTGCTAGGTGCCCTCACTTACCTGCTCTGCAAATGGACTAGGTCTCAAGCTACTTTAAATGGAGAACTACTGGAGAGCTGGGGTTTCTTTTAGCTTGTGGTTTGTTGGGATTCTTGTTTTTTCTCCTACTATATGCTGTAGTTACCAAAATCAAGTTTTCAGGACAAAATAAGTGATCTCTGCAGCAGAGAGAGGTTAGTTAAAATGAAGTAATATGAGAGAGAAGCTGTGCTGTACAATAACAGTACTGTGCCAGAGTGGCTGTACGTCCTGGTGTATGGTCTCTGGCTGCAGACCATCAGTCTGCAGTCACCATCTCCTCACTGGGCTGCAGGTTTGGGTCTTGTAGTGGAAATAGCATGTAAGGACATGCCCAAGGAAAGGTCCAAGCTGAGAACATGGGTGGTGAGATGCAGGTCCACTCCCATCTGCCATTTTTAAAAAAGGCTGATAGGAGCTATCCAAGGAACAGGGCAGCCGTAGGGTGAAGAACTCTCTTTAAAGGATGTGGCAGGAAGCCATGCTGTGCTGGCATGCCAATGCCCTCAGCTGCTGAGAGGGACATGCTATGTATGACAAGCAAATCAGAGCTAAAAGTGCTATTATGCTTAAAGTGAGGCTTTTGAAGATTTTTTGATGTGCGTGGGATTTGGATTGGAGGCCACAGAATCGGAGCATGCTGCCGTGGCACCCAGGCAGTTACACATGGCATCGGTGAGGAATGTGGGAAAAACAAAACGCGTGGAGTTACCCTGCTCTGTTCCCTGCTGCGTGAGTGAAGGCATCTTCCAGCCTTCCCTGCACCGCCAAGCAACCACACGGGGGAAGGAGCCACGAGCGGTGGCAGAGAACCACCCAGAGACAGTTACAGAGAAACGGGATAACACCCCCGCTGCAATCCGTGGGGCTGCGAGCAGGGAAGCGCCGACACGCCGGGAAGCCAGCGCCATTCGTGGAGAAGGCTTCAGAGACACACCAGGAG
>NW_008631164.1:86158-87273 GCF_000691845.1 Merops nubicus | reverse complement strand
GCGAGGGCCCGCGGCTCCGGCTGCCCTTTGTGGCCGGGAGGCGGAGGGGTTTGTTTGCCTTTTTGTGCTGCACTTACAAAGACCGTGGGGCCACCGCCACCCTGAGAGCGACGGAGCACTCCCCGTTGGCTTTGGCTCGGTGGCATTCTCTCATTCATACCTGCTAGAGAGAAACAGAAGCAATCCTTGAGAAACCCTGGACAGGCAGATGTCAGGAGCCAGCATCAGGCACCCAGGATTAGCTTGCTAACTTTTGAGTTCCTGGGAATGATGTTGCCAAAATTATGTACTCTATTGGAGCCTTTCTTGTCCTTGTAATTCACAACTCACTCTGAGCAGAGTTTTCTTCTCTGAGGTTGAGAGAAAAGCGCAGATAAAAGCAGACCACTTGGCAAATAATTCTAGCTTTGTAATCCAGCGAATGCTCCGTGCAGGTACATCTGTGTAATTTGTTACAACTTGTTTAGCCTGTTATCTTCTTTTACAGTCACATTTCATGATAAGTATTCCATTTCAGAGAAAGTGCTGGCTTGTGTGCCAATTCATCCTCTGTTCACACATATAGGAAGGGTTTGGTACAGGATTTTTTAGAGGAAAAAATAGAAACTAAATAATTTTGTTAAAGAAAACTTATGTGTTTGAAAGAAAGAAAACCCCTCAAGGTCTTTCACCTAAACCACTGTCAATATCTTAGCGTGAACAGAAGTGAAATAATTTTTTAAAAAATCAGATTTTAGTTCTTTCTCACTGTATGCTGTACATTTGTGATGTAATGACTTTCTAATTGGACAACGAAAATATTACAGAGGTGAACTTTTTGTTTCTAGTCACCACCAGTTAATTTCACTCTTCAGTTCCAATACACTGAGAGAGGGCTACAATTACTATAGATTTTGTGTGGATGGCACTCAATGAGCCTTGTGACGACTGGCAGTTTAAAACACTTGGACAGATGGATTTTTGGACTGCAAGTACTGCAGGGGTATATTTAGTTGGTTTTAACAAAATTATTTTAATAGGTATTTTCAAGAAAGTGTAGACTCAGATTTGCAAACCATACGTATTTCTAGCCCTAAAAGGCTCAAATTGTAATTGTTCTCCCCTTTTGAAGAGCG
>NW_008631164.1:51631-86123 GCF_000691845.1 Merops nubicus | reverse complement strand
AAGAGCGTCCTGAAATTTCATGTCTTGATATTACAGTACTTTCTAACAGCATAGCCACATAACAGGGTCACTGCATAACTGCACCCGCAACAGAGGAACTGCACTCGCTCACTGTGACGGGTTCCAAATGACATAGAATCTGTATATGGGCTCAAGCCTCGGTCCTGCAAGCAGATCCAGCCTGTCAGTGGATCTAGAAGATCAGCCTGTTTGCCAAAGATCTCATATACTTTGTACAATGTTTCAAAACCAAGAAGCATTTGGCATTTTCTGTCGTTTTTGTTTTCCCCATTGAGGCTTGCAGGGTAAAGCCCAGAGAGACTCATAGTGTGAGTCAGGTCCAGTGAGTATTTTCTGTTATATTTTTAATGTTTTCCCAGCGTATTTACAAAAGCAGGCAGCATCCCTGTCACACGGGCGGCGGAGGGCACGCCTGGAAAGCGCGGCTGTGGTGGAGGGCAGCTAATCTACACCATCACTTTTTGTGCTGTGACAGTGCTAGATAGCGGCAGAAAGCGCCTGCTCTCAGATTTGTTAGCTTAGGAGAGCTTTGCCTCTTCAATGACACGATTGTGTTAAAGCCAGCACTCCTGTCTGGAAAGAGCTGAAAGCTGGAGCTGAAATCTGTGATAGTGTCATTGTTCCCAGAGGTACAGTAATAGGCTTCGCTTTGCAGGGCCGTATCTCACCGGGAAAGCTCTGTCCCTGGGAGTGATACAAACTCCTTCTTAATACGGATAATAGCTCTCAGGACCACTTAAACTTCTGAAGACAATAAGGCTTGGGCAGCTGAGAATATTAGCTACATCAGTTCAAACACATTCATAAAAGTTTTTTCTTTCACTTTTTGGATGGCTTGCCAACATTTAAGTTTTGCTTGTTTAAGCTACTTCTGTGATCAATTACTTTTTTCAATCAGAATGAGTCCTTCGAAAGCAGGATCCCAAACAGCCAGACTTGAACCACCTCCTCAGATCAGTGGCTCAGGCAGTTTGCTAACATTGGGTATGAAGTGTTACATTAATAACTGTTCGCAACTGGGAAAAAATAGTATTGTCAGCCCAGGTTTTTTTATGACTTTATGGACTGCTTTGCATAAAATAAAGGAGGACAGCTAGTTTGTTTTGCTTTATTTCTGCAGTGCCTTAGGTACTGTGATGTCCATCCTGGGCCCATTTCTTCACAGCTCAGTGTGGGATTATCCAGAGAGACCAGTTCACCAGCTACTGGTGAATCTCCATGCTCATGGTGGTAGAGTGTGAGGGTTTGCTCTGAGCTACAGACAGACTCCTAGTCTGGCATGGGACTTCCTCAGCTCTTTGCAAGCCCAATAGGTCTCAGCTGGGTAAGGCAGGTTTCTGCACTGTGCTTTGAATCCCTGCACTGCCTGGTCCCCCAGTCATGCGCATTGGGCTGTTGAACTCCTCCTCCAGTGTTTCTCTCCAAGGGGCTGCTGATTTATTCTTATGTCCTCTGCCTGGCTACCAACTTCTGTGGCATTTGACAGCAGCACAATATCTTTGAGGCTGCTATCTCCTGCTGTGTCAAATGGACTTTATATTAGTCCAGACACTCTCCAAAATTATTAGGATGTGGTAGACAAGCAACATAGAGTCCCTCAGAAGACCTGCTAAAGTCTCTGCTCTTTCAGTAAAGCATTTTAACTGTGTTTGGCATTTTTTCCAGTTCTGGCTTCCCCTTTTCCCTTAAGTAAAACAGAGGTGCTGAATGGCAGATATTCAGATAGCACAAGTAATATGCCTATAATTTTACAGGAAATGAGAGATAATTACCATTTTTACTGATCACTGACTTTCAGCTGAGAGAAGGATACGTGTTTCTTCATGAACTGATTGTAGTCGTAGAAGGAATACAAAACTCTAACTCCTTTGGAGAACTAGTATAACACACCTGATATGCTATGTATCTGACTTTCTTGCCTTCTTGCTACTTAAGGAATAGGAAAATAGTCTGAGGCAATGATCTAGACAGCCCCTATACTCAGCAACAACCCCAAGGCAATTCATCATATCCTAAAAATGATGTCTACAATTGAGACGAGGTATGAATGCCTCTGTTTACTCTAGCAAGCGTCCAGCCATAGATAGTTTAGCATAGCAATTAAAGAGATAAAATGGCACAAATGCCACCCAACTAACTAGAGGCTGTCATGATTAAGATGCAAACTTCATTTGTATCAGCACTGTCACATCTTCTCAGTGAAAGAAGAACTTAGTATCTCAGACCGACAGCTCAGTAGTGCTGTCATACCTGGCTCTACACATCGTGTATCACAAATTCAGTGACAGTCAATGACAGTCATTCTGTCAAATGGCCTGATTCTGTTTGACACGTAATGCCCTTTACCCCACTTTGGCAGTGGCAAGAAGCCACACAATGTAAATAATACTTAAACAGACCTTAAGGCATCTGAGCAGTGCCTGAATGGCATAACGCTGATCTTGTATAATAGAGAATCAAGCCCAGAGAAATTTGTCCTTAAATTCAAAGGACATAGGATGAATCACAGATATGGTTGCAGAGGAATTAGTTCAGCCAAATAATAGCAGCACTTGTTATTCATCACATAATATTTGGTTAGGACTAATAGATATATCCTGGTTCCACGAGTTCACATTTTAGGTTGCATTTTGTCTTTTCAGTACATATGGCTTTTGAAAAATCCTTATACATTTGAGCAAGAACATATTCTGTCATCCCTGTGGTCTCAGTAATGATTTAATTGTTCCTCACTTGATGTGGCAATATCAGCGTGCATATGCATGTGTTAAAAGCACACGGGTTTCCACGCTGCCATTGCTCATGCACAAGAGGAGCACGATGCATCTGAGCTATCCTTTTTGGTTTTTTCATGACTACATACATGATTGTGTACAAAAGCTGTGTTATAAGAATAAATGACTGTAAGATTATACTCCCAGCAGGAAGAACAGGAATGGTATTCTTAAGTGTTTGGAAGGAAGACAGCCAAGGCCCAAATGAAAGCATCTTTTATTTTTCAACTTCATCCATCAAAAGCTTATGTATGTAGCATTCTAAATGGCATTTGACATATCTGAAATGCTGAGATAAAACACCAACAGCAAAAAAGCCCAACCAATAACAGCCTAGGTTTTACTGCTAGTAAAGCAGGTCCTCTGCTGAGGAGAAACGTTAAAACTGTGTGAATTACACCCAAGCAACTGACAACTTTACTTAGCTATTCCATACATTAGAGGATAAATCTCCTTTCTAGGAAGTTTCAATGCCATTTTAGTTATCCATTTAATCCACTAGGAATGGTAATTACGGGAAAATTGCTGCCAAACTATGATGTGCAATTAAAATTCAGGCTATTTTGTGTGATGCAAAATCTCCCTTTTTTACTATCATCTTACAAATCCTCTGATACTAAGTTTGTGCCTTTTTGAAACAGAGCTTGTAATAATAAGCCATCTGGCTTACTTAAACATGAAAGATTAAAATGATATACAGTATGAAGGCTTCCTATTCAATTGCTAATGTCCAAGAACTCAACTCCAGTGGTGAAAGCTGTCATTTGGGGGGAAGAGGTAATTAAAAGATTTCCTTGTAGAGATGGGTCCTAGAGCAGGGGACTGGCACATCCAACAAGCAAAACTAATTTTCCAAAAGAAAGCAATGCTGGCCAAATGTCTTGCACGATAATCTTCTGTGTCCTTTAGTTCACTCACAACTGCTCGAGTGGGACTGAAAGGTGGGTTGATGACTGGTGGGACAAAAGCAACCAAACCTTGCTTTATTTACCATACTAAGCCAGCAGTGCTTCCGTAACACAGGCTTGGCTGAGGCAGACAACAATGAGGGGAAATGCATTGTGATTAAATAGCGACCCGTTCTTTTTGAAGAGACATGGAAAAAGGTTGCAAATGTTTTAGGGAAACTGAAACACAGAAATGGAAAATCTGGATTCTGAGAAGTGACACACAGAAAGGCATTCTTCTGAGATGAGCTTCTGAAACAAGTGCATTTAGGAGCCTTTACTCCTTTATAATTGGCAAGAGGCTAATTGGGGGCACAGTACTTGGGCTTGAGCAGCATACAGACCATCTGAAAAAACAGGGTTATTGTCAACTGGCTGCAGAGGGGAAACAAGGGACACTTCAGCTGTGACAGGGGAATGTCCTGTTGGTTTCAGCCTCCCTCTGCCTTCCACCTCTGATGAATTTCCAAAAGCAACTGAAAATCCTGCTAATCAGACGAAGCTCCCACCCTTGGTTCTGAACCCTAAGTGGAAGCAGAGCTGAGTATGAATCGTTACCAGACAGTGCTCCATATGGTCTGGAGTACTCATAGGGAGTGCTGTACCTTTGGCTTACAAAGCAAAGCCTAACTGTTATTACATGTAGACTGTAACCCTCCCGGATGAAGAGATCATATCTCATTCCTCCTGGGAAGAAGAATTTAATACAGAATGTATAACGCTCTAAATAATTTTCGGCTCTGTGTGTTGTTTATAGCAGGGATCTACTTCTCAGTTAAGTTTTACAAGACTGCTTTACAAGTCTGGAGAAACATAAACTTTGTGGTTTTTATTCTATCACTGTTGTTGTTCCTGCAGAAGCCTACTTAATTGCAACTGAACTATATTATCTCTATCTTTGTCAGACTTTTTCAAAAGGGAGATGTTTTAAAGTGCTCTGTGCAGGTACAGTACTCTATAAATAAAGAGTGCTGAAATGAGAACCCTCCCATTAAAGACACTATCCTCATCTGCTCCTTTTCAGAAGAGCCGTTTTAATGAAGATCCTACTGCTATTAATTCTACTTTCAGGCTCCATTTAGGCTGAGAGGAGGAAATAATGAATCATGACATAATGGAAGTCCCTGTAAAGCACTCAGCTTACCACACAGGAAACCAGACTTGCATGTGAGTTTGTTTTTGTTTTTAAGACTAGTTCTAACAATAGCAGCCAATGGGAGCTTATTAACTTCATTGTGTCTTAACTTTCTCTTCAGTCCTTGGCTATCTTCCAGCTTAATTCCTCTGAGTCAGCAACACATTCAAACCAGGTTAAATTAACTCTTGGATAAGAACGTCGACTAAAAGAATAATTGGTGTTTCCAACTCAGCTCATCATCCCTTCCAAAAAAATCAAGCAACCAAAGAAACGTACTGCAAAGGCAACAGTTTAATATGTAGTCCAGTGCAGAGGTAGCAGCATGGGTGAAAGTGGGGTGTGGGTATGGATGGGCTGGGGAAGCCACTGTGTTCGTATTGTTAAGAAGCCAATGTGGAAAGTAATGCACACTTTGTTTGGCAAAAGTGAGAATAAGATTTTCTAAGGGATGATTGTTCTCCTTGTAAAATATGTGCTAAAACCCAAAAGAATTTATTGCTGAAGGATATCTATCTCTTTTAGCTCTCATTTGTAGAGGAGCTAAGAGGAGCCATTTCTCCTCTAACAGTCCCAGTCCCACCACCTTGTGAAAAATAACTGATTGGGAAGGAGATTATAAAGTCTATTGACTTAAATTCTGATGTCATTACAGAGCCTTGCATTTCACTTGAGAAAATTCCAGAGTATTCAGTGCAGGTGAGAAGATTGTGAAGAATTATTTTTTTTTTACTATTTTTGGTATCAAAACATATGGCTGGCCTAGCACTGCCAGATGTTCAGGAAAGGAGCCATCGGTGAAAGTGACACAGCTCAGCATCCTGAACATGAACCAGCAGAGAAGCATTGTAGGTCTTTCAGCAATGGCACTTGCAATTGTGGTTCATTCAGAGAGATCTGACACTACAGACATGTTCCCATGGCACCTGATTTGACTGATCACTGACATATGCCATAATAAATCTGTCGGGTTAGCTGAGGTACACAGAATGATCAAGACAGCAAGAAGAGGATGGAAGGAAGCCTTTCTGAGGCAAAAAGTGGTGGAGCTGAGAACTTGTTCTACTTTTAGTGACATCTGAGAGGGAAAAGGCCTAAGAAGTAGAGTAGTAGAGCTGTTGCTGCTTAGTCTACAAGGAAGGGAAAACAATGGGGAATACCTCTTAATTTCAGAGTGGCTCAACAAGTAGGCAAGATACTTTAAAAAAAAAGGTTTCCTTAAGATGGATAAAATTCATTATGTGGCTCAAATTAAGAGGGATTTATCTTGATTTGATGGCATAGCTTGAAAATAAGAGGAAAAACAATACCTAAGGGCTACTCATTGACTAATTTGCTGTCCAAAGCAAACCAAATATACTGCTATGCTGACCACCCTTTCCTACCCTCTTTCAGAAGTGTTAATTTTAATAATTTATTTGGCTTTCTTTTTTTTTTTTTTTTTCATTTTAGCAGATTTTGGTTTTTTTTGCACAATGCCACAATATGTTTGTGGTTACAATAAAAACACCTAACAAACCATTGTTTTTCTTCAAAGCCCTCCTTAAGCTGTCCTTCTGTCACAATCCTTCAAAGCACTGGACAGTGATCAGGCTTCCCTAATCGTGATGTTGATCCTTATCCTACCAGAGAAACTACTTTGTCTCCTGGTTTTGTCTTCTCTTGTCTCCTTGACCTACTCATTTTTACTCTTCCATCTTTAGTTGTTACAACCAATAGCCGCAAACTTTGTGGGACACTGACTATCCCTAATTCTAGGAGCTACTGCAATTCAAAACTATTGGAAAGTTATTAATAGTTGATTCAGTAGACTATTGCTGCTCAAGGTAAAGGAGTGAGTCCAAACTGTGCTACCAGTTACAACTGGAGCAACCCCAACAAAGTCAACATCTGCTCCGTATCAGCATTAAACCTCTAGAAGACTATGAAATGCTGCAGGCACAAATAAGGACAGTATGCTGATGATGCATGTTGCTCTCATTTGAAGCAGACACTGACTTCAGTTATCACTGAAACAGAAGGATGTGGTTGAAGAGAAGCTGGTTCAAATGCAGCTCACAGAAAATGGTTATGCCCTCCAGCACTGAGGAGCATTTCAAAGCCAGTTCCTGGGAAAGCCATGCAGTTGGTAGGATCCTCCTAGTTCGTGTGGTGGCGTCCAAAGCCATGCGGTTGCTTGACTTCGGTAGTGCCACACTAGTGAAAGAAATATGTTCATCTATCACTTTGAGCAAAATACATCCACTCTTGTTCTTGAAGAAAAAGACCTGAGTGCAACCATGCACATATTCTGAGACTATATTACAGCAAAGCTTCATAATGTAGTCTGACGAAGACATTAAGAAGTTGTAGCTGACTTAAACCAACCCAGTGCAATAGCATTTGTAGGTGACTTAATTTTAAAAGTGTGCAGAGGACTAGACACTCACCACAACAAGAACTTTTTCTGTCCTCCTCTGGGGTTTAAAAACCACTGATGTAAGTAGAGGGCACTGCTGCAGTAGTAAGTCATGAAACAGCACTAGGACTTGTGCTGGTAGGACTCCCATTTTCCTCTCCCCCATAACAGCATCTGTAGAAAATTTTATAATGTACCCCAAAAAAAAAAAGCTCAGTGGGACTGGGAGAGGTGGTCCATCAACTGCTCTGCCACATTTCCACTGCTCTGGGTATCTAACAGGAAAACTCTATTTTCCCACCTCTTAGGTTTAGAGTTGAGCTTTAGCCAGTGCTGTTGGCTCTACCAAGGCTCAAGGCATCAGGCTTTTCCCAGTTTAAAAACAGTCACTGCAATGAGTGGCAACAGCTGAAGAATCAAAACAGCAGATCTTCATCTTAAATGTCTCTTGGATAAGACACTTCTTCTGCAGCCATCCTATTTACGTGGAGGCTTTTGCTTACATCATTCTTTCGTCCAACTTGTGTTTTCACCACAGTGACCTCTGCCACTGTGTGAAGCATTCATTTTCCAAGGCAGGGCTGTGCAGAGCCCAGAAGGTAGTCATTTCAGTGGTGCAAGAAGTTCAAATCCAGAGGCTGCTTTTTGCTCTCTTGGTGAATATGCTGTATGCATGATGAGATGCCACTTCATGCAGAAAAGTGTAACCCACTGTCCTTGTGTTTTATGGCATCACTTGTTTTTGCTTTGTATTTATTTTGTTACTGATGCTGGCTGCTTTCCAATAGCTTCTGGCCACAATGACTGCTGCAATCTTTTGTCAGCTAAATCAGTCGCAATCTGCAGACAGAAACGTATTATCGTGTACAGCATTTTCAAATAAAGCAATGCACACTCAACACACTGTTTTCCTCTATGGAGGTGTTCTCAATTAAACTGAGAAGGCTATTGAGCCCATCTAAAAGAATAGCTGTAAAAAAGCCATAATAAGATGATATATCATCTGAGTTTCAAACTGAATAAATACAGGAAAATAAGGCTTTAAAGTGATAATCTCTGAAAGAAGTCAGATAATTAAATATGATTCTTCATTCCTTCCCTTGAAGTGGGATTTAAGGGAAATGTAAGATTAGTAGGTTAAAATAATAGACAAGTGCCTGTCTTTTTCAGTGCTAAAAAAGTAGACTATGTGAAGTAACAAAAGTCTTATAAGCCGTGAGAAACCTTTAGTGATTCGAGGGCTGATGCTGTTTTTATTAAAGTCAATGAGCATTTTTATTTTGATTTTCATGGTAATGATGTTGTATCTCCATTGCTCCAACAACCTTTTCTCTGTCACTAATGAATGCAATCTCCCTGCCCTTATATCCATGCAAAAACATGCTGCAGAGATGGTAACTTTCATAGTGCGTGGTTTTGACTTCCTTCTCTCCCTGGACTCTCACTGCTCGTTTGCCTTGTACTTAAGATACTTGTCCTCACTTTCTACATCCTTCATGGCCTGTCACTGCCTATCCTGCCATTACAGACTTGGATTCTGTCAAACAGAAGGCAGCTTGGAGTAAACAGCAAAAATATTTGGTCCAAACCCTATACCTGAAAATAAACTTCAACTCTTTGTTTCTAGGGAAGTTTTCTGAAAGCCAGCGGATAACATCCCTTGAATTTTGAACAGCTGGGGAATAAACTGGGGAAGTTTATTCAATCATTTGAAACTCCTGTCCTTTCTGGCAGCAGGAAGCAATGAGGACTATTTGTTGTAGGACTTTTCCAGGCAAAGTATGGTGGTGGTTCACAAGCTGTGAGGGGGTAATGGCTCTTGCACACCTTGCTAACATCCACAGCAGTCAACCCAGGCCCAGCACATGTGTGCCAGGCAGCCTGATGCTCCTGCACCTTTGTGCCCTCCCAGACTTGAGAGGGGGTCTTGGTTTTGTGGGTGTGGGACACTATTGCCTCTCCTTTTGGGGCACAGCATGGGGCAGCAATTGCCACTTGTACTAAACCCAGAGAGAGAGGGACAAATGAAGAAGCCTGGGTGAGCAAAAAAATCAGCATATGTCTGTGATAGAACTGACATGAAATAAACTAACCTGTGTTGACAGATGAAAGTGAAGCAATGCCAGAATTGATATTCTTGAAGCAAGGAGAGGCAGTGAGGGATACAGGATGCTCAGGTATACGAAGCAGGGCCCCGGATTCGGACGTCGCTCTGTGCTGGAGCAGCTTCATCATGGTTGCTAAATGCCTTCAGTACTTTTTGTTTTAAATGTGCAGTCATTGCTCCCATCCTTAAGGACTATGTCAGAAGGAGGATTCAGTCCTCTAAAAGACAATCTGTGAGTAACACCATGCAGGGTGTGTTTGGGTACAGTGGTTAAATGAAGGAGGCAGGAGGCAGTTTACATGTGCTTACTGAGGGCCACTTCCCCCCCGCCCCTTTCCTGGTTTGAAGTATTCCAAACTTTTAGGGCAGCCCCAGAACTTGTGAACTTTTGATGGTAGAAATTGTGGGGGAAGACAGGAGAGGAGGCACTGGGCATTATTGGATTTCATCTGGATTTTCAAGGTGTACGTGCTGACTGATGGTAGGATGGCAGGTCAGCATGGTGGAGTCAAACGTTTAACAGAATATCTGTTTGTGGACAATTTGTTATCCTTCTCTTTCTCTGGCCAGCTTCTAGATGGAAGAGGAATAGCAAAGCAACATCATTACTCTCATATCCCTTTTAACTGCTGCATGAGGGTCCTCCCTCTCCCAGACAAACCTCCCTGTGGGGAACAAAATGTGGTTCTGACATGAAGCTTCTGCCTTTATACAAAATCCTGCTTCTGTTTGACTGGTAACATTCTTTGGCTTCACAAGAAAACCTGAATTCTACTCCAAAAGGAACAGGAATGAAAACCAACAAAGAGTTGTGATTTGTGTCATTAACTCTAAATGTTGCTCAGTGCCACATTGCAACCTCCAGCTGAAATGTTTGACCAGAAACGTGAGTATTACCTGCCATCACCAACCCATCCAAAATGGGCTGGCAAGAGAGAAAAATGACATTGAAAGAGGAAAAAAACAGTGGTCTTAGTCAACCAGGGGACAGGTAGTAACGTCACAAATCCACCAGGACTCAGTAGGAATATTTGTCATAAGGCCTGGCAGGGAGACTTCTGAAGCTGGTTTCAAGTCTGCCATAGGTTTTGGCATGGATGAGACTGTTGAGTTCCCAATCTGTTTGCCAACCTGGAGCTGGAGCACACTGATGCAGAGCAGAGGGGGCCTGTGATATCATTGTCCAGGCTGTCCTGGTCCTGTGGATGAAACTAGACCTTGGCAGTGCAGCATTTGTCCTGGGCACTCAATCCATTTTAAACCTCCCCAGCAAAATCCTGTTCTAGACAAATCTCCTTTGTCTCAGTTGGTGCCTCCAGCAGGTTACCAGAGTTCTTCGCTATTATTTTTAAGACTATTCACTTCAGCTCGCCTACTATCTGTCCAGAATTCACAAGATATCCTTTAATTTATTCTGCCTAAAATGAGATAATCCACAAGTGACCAGTCTCCTGGGGCTGTGCCGTTCTGTAGTGAGCCTCATGTAAAAGATACAGGGCACATTTTCAGCACTGTGCGTTGTTATTAATGAAGGCTGTGTGTGCAACTCTTTGTCCATCACAATGAAAATTTACCCTCCTGTATCTCATAAATCTCAGATGTAGATTTCACTTGCAGCATTTTTGGATATTCTTTGATTATTTTTTTCATATTAGGGGACTATAACGATAAATCCCTGCTTGAGCGAATATACAACTAGACCTCATCTGACACCAAAATTTGCTAGTTTTTCTTTTTGGGCTTAAAAAATTTGCCTTTCAGAGCTATTCAATAAGATAAATGTTAATGAGAAAAATTTTAACAAGGCAAGCCCTGGCGGTGACCCCCTTGGATCTAAGCAGCGCTACAAACTCAGGAAAAGCCTGATGCATGAGGAACATCTTGCAGAATATTGCTGGCCTTCTGTTCTATCAGTGCTATAGCTCTAGAAACAAGGCTCTTAATGAGGAAAGATCAATCCCAACAGGAAAACCTGTGATATCTGACATCAGTAGACAAGCATCCATGCTGTACAAACCAACCCACACCCCCACCTCCCCCATGCCAGCCCCTGCTTACAAAAAATAAAATAAAATAAAGTAAAATTGTGTCATTTTCTTTCAAAGTTTAAAGACTCGAGATCACTTCATGTAGCATTTAACTATCATTTCAGTCAGGCTTTTGAAGCTGTTTAAGTTCTTTTGTACCCGAGTTGTTTAATGTTACTCAGACAAGGTAAATCAAAGTCTAATAGAGTGGAAAAACAGTAAAGGCATAAAATAGGTAAAAGATAAATCACACAGGAAGTTTTGCTTTTTTTTTTTTTTTGTTATTATATTCATTGAGATCAAAGTCCTTGTTTCAGCTCTAATTAACAAAAGCTAATGCAGATTGGAGACCTTCTGGCACCGAGCAGAGCCTTGGAGGATACAGTTGAAATCTTCTGAAGATTTAAATAATTAATATGACACCTTGAGCTTTGGATGGGAAAATAAAAACTAAAAAAAAAAAGAAGAGGGGGGAAAAAAGAGCCCCATGTTCAAGTTTAAGAACAATGCCATTGCCAAGTTTGATAACATTTGTTCTGATGAAAATGAGCTGAGTAGACTGCACTGACTTCATTGTCTGGTACATAGGCAGTTCAGTGGATTGTTTCACCTTTTGTCATGCTAAGGGAGTCTTTTGTGCAGTACTTTGTTACCCCCAAGTCTGCCCCAGTTGAAGGAGGATAGAAAAAGGCAAATCTGCTTTAGGGACTTGGAGGATGGTCATTTAATGGTTTTTAATCCTCTTAATCCACGTAAGAATGGAGATCTCTGAGTGAAAATCCCATCCCAGAAGTCCTTATGATTCAAATGCCTGGCTCAGGAGACTGTCTTTTGTAAAAAAAAAAATGCAGCAAAATATTCTCCACTACTGTGGCATTGTGGTTTATTTCTCTCTGGTTTTCTGAAGCTCTCTGTTACAATATAAGTAAAATTAAATGGAAACCTGCTTCAAACCCTGTGAAGTATGAGAACAGGGAGTGCTCGGTGCCAGCCTGTGTATTTGGGGTACCCTCGTGATTCAGCTTGATTTCATAAAAGTGATAAGGACCTTCTTTTCTAATTGTCTCAACTGTATGCAAATCCATCCTAGATTTGGGTGTGCACTAATACCCTCACCAAGCTGTTTTCCACTTGGATATTTTCTAGGTAAATGAAATCCCCTATTGAGTTTGGATATAGATTACTTTTAAACTGTTGACATAATCATAGCTAAGTCCTTCTGCTCAGCTCATTATTACTTCATAAGAGCATGATTTCTTTTCCCTGCCACCAAAAAAAAAAAAAAGAAAATCAATATATCTAATTAGATAAATCACTAAAGAATTGTTAAGAGGCAATTTTCAAGAGTAAGATTAAAGAGAATCTGAAGGTGGAACAGGCTTTTCTTGCTCTCAATCTATAGACACGCCATTTGTCACAACAAGTTGACTTTAAAATAATTTTTCAATTACATGCACAATGTGGCTTTTCATTTGTTTATGTAGTTCATCACTTTTTAGAACTGGTTAAAAAAAAAGAAAAATACAGCTTCTAACTTTTAATTGACTACGATAGAAAAGAGCATTTTAAAAATGGCATGATTTCTTTAAAAAAGAAGAAAGAAAAAAAAAATTCCCACTGCAATAATTTTCATCCAAGTAGATAACAAATGATTTTTGCAAAATTGCGTGATTAAACAACTCAAGGCATCTTCAAAAATTGTGGCTCATTAATTCGATGTCTTCTGTTCCAGTCAGTTCGCTGACAGCCATTTCTCAGTATCTATTCCTATAGCTCCTCCATGCCTCTGAAACAACAGGTACAAATCCAACAACTGGTTGGTAGGATTTTTATACAGTTTTTCTGACAATTCAACCTGCATAAACCAACAATCTCTCTAAAGTAATTTCAGCTAGATTTTGATATTCATACACTCTATGTCTGCTACAAGTAAAACTGGGCATTATGTTGTTTTCTTCCACACAGTTAACAGAAAAAAAGTAGGCTATTGATGCTGTCCATTGCATCCAATAAAGACTTTGGCTTTCCCTTTGATAAAATATCTGGTTTTCTGTCTGCATCATGTTAACATCTTGTCTGAGGTCAGAGGGGTAGTTCTCTGTTATGAGAGAATCATCAGTCCTGCGTGCTTCCCCATTTTCTACTTTATACTAGTATAGCATCCGTTCAAACTTCACCTTTACTGAGATTAACCCCACATGGGATGTACGCTCTTTTTTGGATCTCTGTGATGGGGCTGCCTGGGGATGAGGATGGCAGAAACCAGCAGCCTGGTGCACATTTCCTGACTCACTGCATCACTATGACCATAAGTCTTCTTTGGGGAATGCCATTTCATTTTTTTTCTTCTTCATGGCAATGAACAATCTTATGGAGGGTCTTAGCTAGCACCTGTGGCCTGCATCCCATGCTGAGTGTGGCCTTAATATAGCATTTATTTCCTTCACCAGAAATGTTGGCAATGTGTTTTACTGTGCTAATTATTTTATTTTTTTTTTTAGCCTAACCTTCCTTGACTTTACCTTCACCTGCAGTGGTTAACCTCCTAGAACTACAGTCATGCCTGCGAATGACAAACGTTGAGTGAAGATGTGTGCATGAAGATGTGTGCCTGTAGCCCATTTGGACAAAGGCGAGGCCTTGTATTCAGTTGTGGAAGCTTAACTACAGGCAGGCTGTGATTCCCTGAAATTAGTGTAGTAGGATACATACCAGACCAAGAGCATCAAAATTACAGGCTGAGTTCAGGTGAGAAGATGGCTTTATACTCTTTGGAAAATAGGATGTTATGTGGAAAATGTGGAAGTTAATTGAGAGAGGTTTTCATCATTACGGAGAGGAATAATGAGTTGATAGAGAAATATTTTTAACAGGAAACTGAGGACATAATGCAGGCAATCTCCTTACAACACACAGTTACTGCAGTGTTAAGAAAGCACAATACATCAACAATTGGTCAACAGTCTGACTGAAAGCTGCCTGCATTAAAAATAGGTTTAAAAAATATTCTGGAATATCCTGGGCTGTCCTTTGAATAACAGCTCTTTTGGAAAGGAATTAATTTTGGCTCTCTGTTTCTTCTGTGGAAGCCTTCATCTTGCTAAGGTGGTGTAAATTAATGAAACCCCGTTTGCCCCCCAGGATGAGAACATACTTTTTGCAGACTGCTCCTATTCTGCCCAGGAGCTGTCATTTTTAATGTGACTTTCCAAAGTTTTCTCAGCAATTCCCATTCCCTACTCGCTATGCTCTTCACAATAATGTACATACTGTTCTTTAGACTAAGTTACATATACTCAATCATGTGAATCATAAATTACTTAGTTCTTATTAAGATTACATATGACTATTTATTTTTCTATTTTTCACATCCTTTCCTGACAGGATTCTTTAAAAATGAATAAAGTACAATATCAGCAGAAGCGTCTTGACAGAGGCATGTGTGGGGGGAGATAGAGACAATAAACAGACATCACACACACCATATTATAATGCAACAAATTAAGGTCTGACTGAAGTCACTTTAAAGGTTGGTCAGTAGTCCCTTATTACCAAACTACAAAGGTAGTAATAACTCCTTTCCCAGAGGTACCACTGCGATCAAGGAAAAGACCCCTAGTATTATTTTTATAGTCTTTGCTTGAAATGTTTTTGAAGGAAAACTCTGACTTCTGAAGAGTTCTGAAACTGTGTAGTGTCTCAAGATAGATCTTAATGAAATTTGCCGCTATCAAAACTAGACTGCCTAGAATATGGCAGAGCCTATTAGGGCCGCAATAACAACATTGATTTTAGGGATTTTCCCCTCCCTCCAAATACACTGCACACTTTTTTTGATGTGTGAAGAGTCTGAAGCTTCTTAAAAGATATTTTCAATGGGATAGTTCTGAAGACTTCAGATAAAATATTTCAACACAGTACCTGCAGGGACAGGAGAAATTGCTTCAGTTCATTTTGCCTTAGTTAGAGTCGTGTTAAATCAACTGCTCTTGGCGTTTGCAGGACTTTGTAGACATTCTTTCAAAAGTGTTTGAAAAGCTTCAAATAGATGAAGGTCTTCAAAAGGCAACTAGCACATGGGACTGACATCAGTAATGCTCCAAAGACTGTCCAAAAGGGCCAATACATGATATAAATGGTGCTTTATTAGCTTTTTTTTTTTTTTTCCCCATCTCAGATACTGTCTTTGTTACATGATCCATTTGCTGCCAAGAGGATACCTGATACGTAGACTGATTAGTAGGAAACACGAAGGCCTGATTCTACCCTACCTTGAAGCAGATACAGCTGTTTGCATGTAACTTTAATACATGGCCAGTTTAACTTGTAATTTGGGAAGTTTCTCCATCAGGAGTGATGAGAATACAAAGTGCAATGTAAATCAAATGTGGTGACATCTGCTCCGTCCTTTGCCTTTCCTTTTGGCAGCGTGTAATGTTGCACAGCCTAATATAAAGTGGAAAGACCAATGGCTCAGTCTGAGCAATTGCAATGTAAGCTGCACTTCTCAAGATGTGTAGAAGCAGGGATCTTGCCAGCCCTGTTCACATAGGCCGCTCCCATTACGTTTTAGCTGATCTAGTCGTGTAAAAAAGGATTTAATAACTCATATTTGCAAATAGTGAGACTTGAATTCCTAGAATATAAACAAGAGGACCTATTTGCTCATCCATACTCATGTGCGTGGTACTAAACCATATTTATGATATCAGAGAGAGGAGGGATCTGGCTGTATTACTGTTTTTCTAAGGTGGGAAAGGGCATGATGCTTCCCTTCCCACTGAAGATCATCAATGGTCCAGCATAGGCCCTTGTAAAAGATAGTCTGCCTGAATGCAGGATGAAAATATTTTTTTTCCCATGGAAAGCTCCTCTGTGTCTGTATAGAGAAGGTGGTGACTAGATTTGTATCCTAGTGTATTAAGAGCTCCTTTAGGAACCCTGTTGCCTGGCCCTGAAATTCACCCTAGATCCTGACCCATCCCCTTCTGTGAAAAGTCAGTTTAAAAAGCAAGGAGGAACAATCTGATCACAGGAGTGTATCTAACAGAGATGTTGCACTGCAGTGCTGTGGATTTTCCTGATGGCTCAGCATGATAAACCCAGGTTTAACCCACCATTTTCGTCTTGTTACAATGTAGGAGAAATGTGTGTAACTGAAATAGACTGGTGTGTACCCGTTCGTAATAAGGTTGCTCAGCAGTCTGGAAACTCTGTTGCTTGTGATAAATAATCCTCAAAGTGGCATATTCTTATAAATATGCAGCCCTTGCTGTGCAACTTTAAAGAAAATCTTTTTGTCTCTTTGATCATACAGTTAGAGACATACTTGTTGTTGTTAGTGTGAATCTGTAGATTTATACCAGGAATGAGTGTGAATCATAGAGTTTTTCAAAACTGCAATAAAGAGTTTATATATAATAATACCTGGAATGGCCTTTAAAATGAGTTAGGAGCGTAAGTTAAGATAAAAGATTCACCCAAGATGAGGTGCTCTCTTGTTAATGTTAATCATATTTACAGATCGTTGCTATAGAGACAACAGAAGCTGAATATTTTCTTTCACTAGGAAAGCAAAGACATCTTCACATTTTCCTGTCAAATCTCTTTTTGCATTTTGGGGTTTTGAAACAGCTTTGACGGAGATGTTTTCAAAGAGAAAAAGAACAGGAGTTATTGTCCCCATGGCAAAAGTACCTGTCTGTAGCCTCTAACCTAGGCATCTAGGAAATTCTAAACTGAAGGGAAAGCGGCATCAGGTATTGTTAATTTCTGTTCACTTGTTGCTCCTCAGTATATTCAGAACTATATAGTTCTAGAATGAGAGTCTGGTTCTTTTTTTTGCTTTCTGTATTCTAATATAACCTTTACAATAAGATTTTTATATTGCTCAACAAAAAACGTTGAGATGATTCATTGATCCTTTAACTTTTGAAGAATTGCAGTGTCTCTGTGTCTGACTGGGTCCTGGAAACCTCCAGGGATGGTAATGGCACAGCCTTTCCGGGCAAGTTGCTCTGCTGCTTGGTGGTCTTCATGGGGGAAAAACTTCTTATATTCTGGCTAAATCTCTCTTGCTGCAATTTTGCCCATTGTCTTTTGTCCTCTCCCCATGCATCACTATGAAGAGCTCAGTTCCACCTTCTTGGTGCCTCTTTCTAGGCACTGGTAGGCAGTGATACTGTCAGATGCCCCCAAAACCCCTTTCCCAGGCTGACCCAGCCCAGCTCCTCATGAGAAAAGCGCTCCAGCCCCCAGTACTCCCTCCTCTGAGGCTCCTCCAGTTTCTCCATGTCTCTCCTGTGCTGGAAGGATGAAAACTGGATGCAGTGTGTAGATGTGCTCCGATGTGACTGTTCATACAGCCCAGAGTGCCGTCAAAGTTCACATCTGCCAAGATGCACTGTAGGCACTTGCTGGGTTTGCTGTCTGCTAGGGTCTTCCGGTTCTTGCAGCAGAGCTGCCCTCAGCAGTTGTTCCTGATCCATTTGCCATTGCATGAATAGTCCTGTGTTCCCACATGTTTTATCCCCATTTATGCTGAACTCTTCTTTTTCATCACATCTTGCAACATCAGTAAATAGCCTTTTTCAAACCCTAGGCCAATTTCCCACATTAATCCTTGTTTCTTCTTTCTTTGGAAGGTGAGCTACATATTTTTGTGTTGCTGTAGGCCACAACGATTCAAAATCAAGCCCTCTTCTGAACCTTTGGTGTCTCTGTCATGCTTTCTTCCTTACCTGCCAATCTGATATAGCTTACGACAGGGCTTTTATTCATTTGAGGCTTATGCTTGATGTAGTCATCATCCCCATCTGACCTATCCACTGAATTTACTTCCAACAGCACAGTTTTGTATGTTTGTTTTTTAATGTACATCTGGCTTGAGTTATTCAACCTCCGTATGTATGTCACTGACCAAATGTCACTGTGATCTCACAGACTGACTGGCTGGACAGAGTTCTGCTCCCCTGAGAAAGGAGAGACTGCAAGCTCCCCAGTGCAGTGACGTCTGCAGGAGAGACAAAGTTATCTATTAGACACAGCAGTTCCCCCTTCTTTACTGCTATGAAGCACGACATCAAAGATGGGAAAGAAAGATTTCTGTTCCTACTCACCTGCTTTCTCAGGCTCACACTCTTATTATGGCCTCTGCCTGGAAATGCAGGGCAGGTGAGACATGCTGCCTTTCCTCTCTGCCACGGGAGCATCCACAGCCTCCCGTACAAACCTGACGGAAGCTGATGGTACCGATGCCTTGTGCTGCTCTTTGGTGGGGACTGTGTGTCGCTCAAGGACTGCCAGATAAGTGCTTGTCATCATTAGTGTGTCTGGCATAACAAGTCAATTGCACTTGGTATTTCTGAATGGAGGGCTGCTCTGGGAAAAAAGCCACTGGGCTGCATGCTGAGAGTCCAGCCAGTCATTGTGAACCAGTTTTGAACTTCTTTTTTTTTTGTAATTAGTAGCCTAAATGTTAGAAGAAAAAAATGTTTAAACTAAATATTAATGTGTTCCTTAGTTTCTCAGTTACTTTTGAAATATGGCTTCTTTTTAATGCACATAATCTTTGCCTCTCATGACAGTTATGTCTGTTCACAGGTTTTAAAACTGATGAGTTTACATTCCAAGCAGCCAGAAACCCTCTCTTCTTTTGTTGAAGGCTTCTCCCTGGGAAATGGCTGCTTGCCAAGTAGATGAACTCAGGAAAGAGGGTGCAATTCTGACGTCACTCTACATCTTGCGTAAAGGCTCTTTATAGACTCCCATAAACAAGGGTTTCCTTAGGTTACAAAAGTCATTAGGTTTATCAACACAAAATGACTTTCAGCTCATCCATGGATCAGATCCTTTGCAACTTCTGACAATCAGGCCACTGCCAAAAAATGGCTGGGATAAGAAGAGCTGAGGGGAAAACATAGCTGGCACAGTGGTTCAGTCTTCAACAAAAAAATGCTGAGAGGTGAAACAATAATCAAGTTTCTGCAATGTTTTACAAGAGAACAAGTCTCTCTCCTGTACTTAGGAATGCCAGTCGAAATGACCTTTTAGAAGTAGCAATATGTCATGGTTCAGAGCAAAAGAGGAAAATGTATTCTTCTGTACTGAGAATGCCATCAAAATGTTAGCAGGAATCTTTGGATTTGAAAAAAATTGTTATCTTTGCCACTTTGCTTCAAAGCTGGGAGAGTACTGCATTATATAAGGCTTTGTGATTTGAAACAGAAGAAAACTGTTCAGAAGTTTGCAGTGGGTTGTCTTTTGATTGATCACTTTTTCTCTGTAGCACACATTAATGACTGTACTATTCCCATAAATTCTTCCTTTGACCTTTCTGTCAAACTACGTATGACAAAACAACAAGTGCATTTCTCACAGCTTTTGGACCAAGAACAGATGTGTATTACCCCTCGAGAGCCTGGGCTAGCACTGCTCCGGATGTTTTTCTTTCATGTGGTAGCCTAAATCCTTTATTCTCCAGTTCTTCAGGATCCATGTTTAATGTTGGTCCAATGGGTGTTTTTTGATAAATATTTATATTGCATGTAAATGTTCAGATATTTCATTTTTTGATTACATTGTCTCGTGAGTTCATGAATCTTTCTAAGTTAATTCTAAGACGTATGAAGAAATCCCCTTGGTAGATGGAGAAAAGGTCCATCTTCAATTCTGTGTGCAGTACAAATTTATCTGAAACTACTATAATAGTTGTTCTTATGTTTTATGCTAAAAGGCAACTTGAAATCAGTTTTAGTCATTTTTTTTCCAAGGAAAAGATGTCTGTAAGCTTAGAGTTTCTACAAATCATGGTATGCCTGATGGAAATGAAGACATGCTAAGAAATGATGGTGCTGCTGCAGTTGTAAACTGTTGTTGCAAACATCAGTTCTAATTGAAAGGGATCAGTTGATTGAAATATTTCTCATGCTTGCTGGACAAGGTTTTAGAGCAATATGTGGCATGAATGCTGCAAGGTGGCTGTAGACATGTCCTTGTGTTCACACTGAAATGCTGGCTAATGCACCTTAATTCACACAGCAAACACTTTGGGGCAGGGAGGCCTGGAGCTTGGGAGAGCAGTGACTAAGCAGACCAGGGCAGAAGGTGGGTCATGGGTCAGTTCTCACCAGCCCAGGTGGGAACTGGCTACCCAACCCAGAAAGTCTGCTTGCTGGGTACCTTGTTGCATTTTTTGCCATGGCACACTAATCTTCACATAAATGTCTTCTGGTAGGAAAAAATGAACAACAAAGACTATAACATTTACTGTGAGTTTTTGATTTACTGATAATTAAAAAGCAGCTAATTTGGATTGTTCAGATATGAAGAGACACTGACCACATTAGAAGTTTACAGATGGTGATTCATCATGTGGTAACAAGGTGTTTTTTGGTATCATTCTTTGGTGGTATAAAGAGTACTATATGAAATAATGTAGATAGTTAAATACAGAGCAAATTCCTCATGAGTAACTTCAAATAAAAGAGGGACAGATCTTCAGATGGATCCATAGTCATACCTGGCAATAGTACTGTTAGTTCACATGAGCTGAGAGCATCGCTCTGATTTTTGTTGAGGAAAGACATCAGTGCCAAGAGCATTAAATATTACCCTTAGAAAAGATTCCAGAAAAGTGATGTGTTGCCAGCTGATGCTTTCAATAGATCTGTCAGGGGCCTACTGGACCAAAAGTGGTAACTGATTTTTTTAGGGCCTTAGTAACAATGCTACTACTTTTATGTTGTAATGAAAATGGTATTTTCAATGCTAAACTTGAGCAATTCAGTAGTAAGAACAAAGTAAAGTACACGAATGCTGGAGATTTCCAGTTGGAACGAAAATGAAATTGCAGAACTTTCAGCTGGAAATTAAACATACAATGGTAGAGGTTTCTGAAGTCACCACGTTAGTTTTGGTTTGGCTGATATCTAATTTCAAGAAGCTGAAAATAAATATAGGCAATAAATATAGGTAGGAATTCACAAGGATTTTTCTTACCTAGTGAGCTCTGTCCAGAATGTGCCTCATATGTTACAAAGTGGCAGAAAACCATCCGTTGTTATTTAAAATAGTGTAAGCAAGTCTTAAAATCTCTAAGCAGTCTAAGAGATGGTTTGGTTTTAATGTTTTGGTTTCAGATATACATAGTAAATTGTGTGCAAGACAGAGGATGGAAGTTGTATACAAACACAAATTATGCAATGTAGTTTTAAGGAGCATGAATTCAGATTTTACTGCTGATGTAGATGTCTGAATATGTTGACATTCAAGGCACGTCCATATTTGCAGTGCTAGGCAGTAATCTAATACTTTAAAGCACTAAAAGTGCAAAATGCAGAAGGATGATATTTGAAAAGAACAGTTTTGTTTCACTAAATGACAAACTGACACCTGGCAGTTAAATATGTCTCTGGTTTGACTTATGATTTCCGCTAAATAAAGACTTGATTCCTGTTCAGGATACTCTTGAGTGAACAATAACCAAGAAACAAAAAATTACTGCATATAAGGAGCAGAGAGTAACTGATTTTTTTCCTAAAAGAGAAGCAGGCACTTCCAAGATGGACAAAGGCTGTAGCTGATGCCAAAGACACTTTACTGCTGCAGCACACACAATGGGAATGAATTGTGACAATGAAGAGAGGAAGAAAACTGAATCCTTGCAATGTAAGTCAGTGCTCTGGGACACTTCTACTATCTGTTGAACTGTAGCAGCAAATACAACACGTAGCTGCATAGATAATTTAAAGACGATGAAGAACAAGAGAACCAATTGATATTAGGGACAAGAAATAATTTTTAAAAGATAGAAGCTTCAGTTTATATTCTGTCTCCAAGAATAATAAAAGCAAGACTGTTGTGGAACAAAATGTGGTGGGTTTAACTTCTAGTTCTGGTTACTAAACCCTATAGGGCATTGCAAAGATTTTACAAATGCAAAAATTTTACAGATGTGAAAAATAGATGAGTTATAATTCATAGCAACCCCTTCAACAGTAGACACAGAGTATCCTGAAAGACAGTGACCAACAGCTTCCACCACAAAGGTCCTTTCAGATGTCACCCGCCAAGACCCCTAAGATCAAAAGACTGACTTAAACATAATGAGATTTTTAAAATTAGGAATCCATGAACATTTTTATTTGCCTTATGATATCTAAGCTTTTTTTGTTTGCTTGTTTTGATTTCAAGCTTTCCCGTAGAATCCTGAGGGCTAGAAGCTTCCTTTCTTTAAAGTTGAAATTTCCATGTAAGTAATTGATTTCTAGAACTGAATCTTTGCCAGAAGGTTTGGAATAGCCTCTCAAGAGCTCATAACACTGAAATTTATACGAGCAAGTGCCATTCATTGCTCAAGGATTCACTTAGTGGTGGAATTTTTAGGAGCATGGGAAGATACTTCTTATATGTCAAACTCAAGTCAAGAAGAGTTCAGATGGGAGAGAGTAATAATAATGGTAATGACATAAATATGAAGTCACAGAGAGGTGCCAGTGATGCTGAGGATAATTAATTCACAGTGTGAATTAATTTGATGTTATGACTGTGTTGTTAATTACTTGCAACAACCTCCAAACCATATTTTGTTGACTAAGACCTTCATAATTTGGTCTCCTAGCATAGTGGGTCCACTTCAGAAGTAAGTCTTGCAAGTTTTGAGAGGATTTAAGTGTGAGGTGCCAGAAAGAGGTATTTTTGATGATTGCTGTTGTTATTAAATTATCTTTTAAACATGTCATTTTTAATGGACATTTCTGTTAAAAAAGCAATCAAGTCTTCCTTGAAACAAACTCCTGAAAACTGTTTAGTTCTTACTGGCAAGAAAGCATCCAGCATCTTCAGTAAATTAATTTTCACACTTTTTTTCAGTTAAAATATAGTCAGCAATTTATTTTCTTTCCCCCATAAAATTGTGAAAAATAAACCCAGAAGCTGTTTTTCAGGACAAACTCAAATTTAAAAAAAACTTCATCCATTTCCTTAAATATGGCATATCAACATGTCCAGACAAGATTTCATAGGATCACAGAATCGTAGAATCATAGAATGTCTAGGCTGGAAGGGACCTCCAAAGGTCATCTAGTCCAACCCCCCCACCGTAAGCCGGGACATCTCCAACTAGATCAAGCTGCTCAGAGCTTCATCCAGCCTGATCCTGAACGTCTCCAGGGATGGGGCCTCCACCACCTGTCTGGGCAACCTATTCCATGGGTCTATCACCCTTGTATTGAAGAACTTTTTCCTAACATTCCTACATCAGATTCTAGCCCCACTTTAAATAGAAAGCTACAGGTTACATTGTTGTTCTGGTTATGTGTTGACTCTACGGGAGTTTCTCCTCTTGCTCTACACATCACACCTAATTTGTTCCTTTTGACGTTGTCTCTGATGAGTGTCCTGGAGACTTCTGAGCTTTGTAGACCATGCACGTACCCCATGTGCAGCCCAGCTGTGGGCAAGGGCAGCCGATCCCAGTCATGGTGACTGTGCAGAGGACATCTAGGCACACAGGCAGGATAAATACAGGTGTCCCGGCTGGATCATTGAGAGACCATGATGTCAGGACTTACCGTGGTATCTGAGGTCTGCCTGTAACTCTGGAGATGTAAAGCAAAAGCTTCCTGAACAGAAATGAGAACGTTCTGTGGGAAATGCTTGACAGAAAAACTGTGGTAAGAAGCACATCTTACCCTGGACACATTCCTCTAAATGGCACAGGTGGTGGAAGTGCCAGGGGAGAGGATGAAATAGTGTGATCAGTGTGATTCTAGCCAGACTGTGGTTCTCAAGGTGACTGGTCATAGTATTGTGATATGGCCAATGAAATATTTCACGTTTAGGAGGCAAAATGTTAACTTAGCCAGCAAATCTTGCTTTTCAAACTTTTGAACCAATTGTTTATGTTTATCCTTGGCCTTTACGATTTTAGAAATAGCAACACATACCCTTCTATTTGTATTTTTCAGTGGGAAAAGAAATAACAAGATTTTCTGGTTTATCGATTGCCATAATTTCTCAAGTTTGTATGAGCCAGTTATTTGGAAATGAAGTAAGCTGAAAGGAAGAACTCTCTTCTTGGCACTTGCAGAAAAGACTAGCTCTGCCAAGAGCTGGTTTACTGCTTCAACAAGAGCTGAGTTTTGGTGCTCAGACAGTGACTTCCTTAATTTCATCAACTTGACTTTAAAATAGCAGCAAGTATGTACTTGTTTAAGGACTATTTTAATTAAATTTGATTGTTTACATAGATTATATTTAGGGCTAAATCTTAGTTGTGATAATTTCAAATTTAATTATAAACAGGTTGTTTGAGAAGAAGAAAACGCTGGGTCTTTTAAATGCAATAGAAAGAACAGTTGTTTTTTCCCTGCATTTTAAAATCAATCTTGCTACCAGGTAGGAAGTAAATAGTTTGTACAAATATTTTTACAGTGAACATGTCAGTAAAAAGGAACCCCCAAATAACTCACCTTAAAAGCTAGACGATTTCTTCTCCTCTTGAAGTGAGAGGCACTACCTCAAGGAAGCAAGGTCTATGTTTGTGGGTCAGGGAGTAAACGTCTAGCCAACAGTTTACATGGAGTGGTGTAAGGCTCTTGAGGATGCTTCTTTGTCTCTGAGAAAAGCTAAAAACTGTTCTTTTCTCTTTTTCTAATTCTTTTAAGCATGAAAAAATCATGGTAGATGATTAGTTTTTGAATGAACAGTATGGGTGAACCTGAGGCTGGCCCAGGACAGCATGCGTCCAAAGGGCAGAGCACTTGCCTGGTACAAGGAACATTTGCTGTAGACCACCACAGAGAAGATGAACAGGGATGGAGGTAGATAAGAAAACAACAGGCTAAACCAGTAGCTTTCTTTGGCAGCAAGATGAAGCTCTGAGGAGCAGCTCTGGCAGCAGCTCCTGGTTAAGAGCCCAAGGAGAGGACCAACAGCAGCAGTCCCACCTTCTGTGGGCTATGGGTGACATCAGGTAGCAGCAAGAGAGCTGCAGAAGTAAAACCAAGCACAAATGAAGGGTGGTAAAAAGCAGGCAACACCACAGAAGTGTCAGGGTGCTGGCATGGTGTGGCTGGCATGAACGTGTGCCCATGGTCAGCACTAAAGAGAGGAACAACTCCAGATTCCAGGGCATTCTCCCCACCCCCCAAGAGTGAATTTGGCAACAGGGCAGAAACAAATTCCTCTCTGTCAGCTCAAGCTCCATAGAGCCAAGGAAAGGGCTAAGGGACCGGCATGTTGGAAGTGCTGTGCCCACATCTGTTACTGCATCTGAGGACGCTTTCATTTCCAGGGAAGGAAAGGGGATCTGTGGCAGCTCCATAGCATGTGCCAAGACTCACAGGTCTGCCAGGGCCACCACGACAGGCATTACGGACACACCTTAGATTAAACTGTGCATTAGCCAGCTCTGGCTGTGGTAAGTCAGTAGGTGGTGCCACACAAATCAAGCTAATAAAAGTTGTTAGAAGAAAATATTTAGCAATTTGCATCAAGCTGGGAGAGGTCTGCAGGGAGGAAGTGTTTGAAGGAGGCGTGGTGCAATCAGCCTGTAGGTACCTGGATATGGTGCTAGCTGCAGTTGAAGTGTATTTGTTTTCTTACTAGGAAACCAGCTCAGCTTTACAAGCTCAGAGCCTTTTCTGTTATTTCCCCAGTGTGCAGTACAGGACATAGCAATCACCTCAGTACCTTCCTCGTGAAAGTTGCTGCAAACGTCCCATTACGTTTCTTCTGTACTTTTCAAGGCAGTGCCAGTAATTTCTTCAGTCAGAACAGGCCTCCTCTCTATTACAGTATGATGAAGAGATTTCCTTTATGCATGTTTTCACTAGTGCAGTTTTGGGGAGCACCCAGGCTTGAAATGAGGTAAAAGCTTTAAAGAGTGCTAGAGCCGTCTGGCTGATTTTAAGAGGTTTGCAAAGCTTTAATCCTTCAGCTAGAGACTTAAAGCATACTTCTGTCATACTCTATAAGCTGTGAACTGAGTGAGCTTTGCTGGATGGGGAAGGAGCAAAGACAACTGAAGCTCTCGTCACTCTGATCTGACTTCACAAAGCCAAGCAAAGCAGGACAGGGGTGGCTGTGTGCCTGCTGATTAATGCCTTACCCTTCCCAGGCGCTGGAGCGTGGGGAATATGAAGCCTGCTGCAGCCCTTCTACTTACCCCCTGGCTCCACTGAAGTTACCTGCACGTGTAACGGTGCTGGTGCTGACAGTTATTGTAGTATTTATTAAAAGGAATGTGGCAGCTAGACTGGGGTGAATTTCATACTACTACTTGTCCAAGTCAAGCACCTTTTTCTTCCGGATTTGCTTATTTGCAGAATAACAGAACTTCTGTTTTTTTCCATAAGCCCTGATCATACTGGTGCAGGTCTCCTTCTCCCGTGTGTTTCTTTACACCGGCTCTATGCTGCCTCTGGCCTGTTTTCTTTCTGTTTTAACTCTGATAGTGCTGTTCCATTTAAAACTCCCTTTGCTGACCATAGGGAAGGGAAGCCTGCTGCCAACAGTGTCATAAAGCTCAGCCAAACAGTTGTTAAATGCACAGAGTAAGCAAGCTGGGAAAACAGGAAAAAAAATATGTTTCCTTTTGATGTTTCACTGCAATCTTTTAGGACAGCCATGTTAATAAGCCCCACACATGAAATTGGTGGGGTTCTTTTAATTACACAGGATGTACATGGCTGTGTGCAATATTGAAATGAATCTCCAAGGCTTTACAAATTTTCATGGTCCAACCAGCAAGAGGCTGCATGGATCAATAATAAAACACAACTCAGCAAGCTGCATGGGAGACCTAGCTTAGAAGAGCTGTGAAGACAAAGACAATAGATACAGAAGTAACAACTAACTTAGTTATTCAAGAATGGAGAACACTTGGGTCCCTGAAGTTCTGGTTAGTTCACTTATAAACACTGGAAAGGAGTGAAGGAGGAAGGTACAGTAATTTGTCAAAGTGAAGGAGGCTATATCACACATAAGGGATTGCACTGAAAAAAACACTGAGGAGGGAATGAAAGAATAACGTAAACAGGGAATAAAGTCAACATTGCTGAGAGAGGAGGGAAGGTATGGCAGTTCATTAAGGAGGGTAAATGAGCCCATGTATGTTCTGTTCTGTTAAAATGCTATTTTTTTTTTTTATTTTCTCTGAAGAAGAGGAATGAAGGCTGGATTGGCATCTTGCAATGCTTTTGTGTCAAGGACGAGCAGCTTAAACTTGTATGTGAAGAAAGTTGATGAATCAAGACTGAAAAGAAGGCAGAAATTATAATGATGAAAATGGGGGTTTAAGATTGCTGTTTAAATTAAATGAGGCGTTCAGTGTTTCCTCCAGCTGATCAATACTTATCCCTTTGAACTCTTGTTTTCACTATTATTCTATAATCAACAGAATGGAGAGCAAAAAAAGAAAGAGATAAGAGAAACAAGAAAAAGGAGAGAGAGGAAGAATAAAATGATGAATGACCAGTTCAACCTCAATTTTGAGTACTGTCCAAATTGTAAAAATGCGTAACATGTTTCCTCTAAAAATATTTTTCAAAATATTTTTCTTATTTTCCTTTTTCTGTGTGGTAAAATGGCTAACTTTCATAGAATATTGATTACCTTTCTGAGTAAGCGTATTCTCTTCTCATTGCCTTTGCCAAAATGTTACAAACAATTAAATAATGTGGAAAGGCTTCTGAATATTTCTGCTTTTTGAGTCACTGCTATTCCAACCTAAAAATGTCTTTGCAACAGAGAACACAGTCTGCCTTGCCCTCAGTTCCCGCAGTGAACTGTGGTTTGTCCAGTCTCTTTTCTGAAAGTTAAAAATGAATAATTATCTCGACAGAAAAGAAACCTGGTTTTATTCAGTAGATTTTCTACTACTTCTATGCTACTGGGAAAAAGTGGTCTTGGAAGTGCCTATGAACATGGGATACTCTGTCTCCCACTTGCCCAGCTTCTTACCCAGTAGCAGCCTTATGGTTGTAGAGGCATGACTGTGGATGGCCTGAGTAGCATGAAGCTATATTGCTAGACGTGTCTGTAGAGCTCTCTGTTCTTCAAAAAGTGTGCTCTAGACACGCCAGAGCTTTTACACCTGAACTGTCTGGCTGTAGACCCTTCACAGTGGGGTGTAAGGACAGCCTCCAGGCTGATGGTGTAGACAAAGCCAGGCTGGGATGGGGACAGGTCTCAGATGGGATACCATGTGTTAGTCCATGCTCTCCAATGCACGGCAGTGGCTGGCTGAGGCCCTCAAGATGAAACGTTGCTCTGGGAAGCAGAGGCAATGCATGGACTGCAGAGGCAATAAAATCTGAAGCATAGTCTTTTCCTCTTGTTTCCCGAGAATGAAGTGTAGCTGTGACAGAGTGACTTACCTGTCCCAAGATGTATTGCCTTGTACTTTTTCATGTTCAGCCCTTGGTGTCACTGGTTTTGCCGTATTAGCCTACTGCTGTATTAGCACTGTAAATGTTCTTTCCTCTTCCTCTGTTACTTTCACAGCCTCCTTCACTTGAAACTATATCTTAATGTAAATATTTGATAACATACAAGTGAGCCTTTTTTTTTTTTTTTTTTCCCTGTGGTAATTTCCTAAATCCTAAGACTTTGTATTTTAAGAATCTTTGGAGGATCATATCTGGTACTGTCTCCTGACCATCAGGATTTAATTGTAGAATCATAGAGATGTAAGCTTGGATGTGACCTCACCTCCTTTATTAGTTTCTTGGGTCCCAGTGATAGTATCAATTAATAGTTATACATCTGTGGTGTCCATCTTGATGTCTGTTGCAGTACTGGTAGTTTAGAGAAGGATCAAATCATATTTTTCTTCCAAGGAAGGGGCATATAGATTTCCTACATATATTTTTGGAAAGATTGAAAATATATTAAACATGCAGCACATATTTTTATATTTTTTCATCCATCAATTTTATTCTTATTCAGTGTGAAAACTGTCAGGCTGATACTTAGATTAATCTTCCAGGCTGCACACATCACCCGTAAATCACTCGGCTTCAATAGGGAAACCATTGGCTTATGGAGCACTGGTGAGTATTTTTTATGGGCCGCCTTTTCCCTAGATGCAATAATCTGCCTGTCTCATCAGACACACACTGGCATAACTGACATCCACTGAAGTGGTTGATCAAGAAAGACCTGCTATGAGGCAGGGTGAAGATGGGAGAGCACAGCCCCTCTGCCAGCTGACGGGGGATGAGCAGCTCTCACTTCCTGTTGCAATGTCTCATTATGTAGAACACATCAGGCAAAGAGAAACGATAACTCACAAACCACATGAAACAAGGGACAGACATAAGTTGGTGACAAGCACGGCAATATTTGCAGCTCTTCACTTTCAAAGCATGTTACAGAATGAGTTAATTGATCTTCATGTTTCCATAAGATACAGTACAACCCATTAAAAGCCTCTCAAATCTTAAGCATTGTGTAGAGGAAAAACATCAGCCTGTTTAATTCATCCTTCAAACAAGATGAGTTGTTTCCATGTCTTAACTTCATGTTGTTTTTTTTTTTCTTTTAATTTTTCCTTTGAAAAACTATTCCACAGTCTCACTGCTTTCAACAGATGCTCACTTTAAATGTCTGTTTCTATCTTATTAGAAAACACAAGTCATTCAAGTAGCCCATATATAATTTCATTTTCAGTATTTACAGCCTGTAGAGGTTTATATACCCTTTATATTCATGCTTCTGCAACCACTTTCCAGTAAAATTCTCCAATTTCCATATCTGGCTCTGTCAATCTTCTCCAAGACCATTTCCATGAGGTTTGAGCAATTCCTTTGGCATGGTGAAATGCTTTCTGTGGTCATCTCATGTATTTGCTGTAGGATGTATTTAAGTCTCAGATTTCATGTGTATTAAATGTCATCATTAATGCAGGACAGTTGACATATAGGTACTTAGTGGTGGAGATCTGCGGAGGGACCATCCCCAAAAGCCAAATAGGCCGATTTCTTACCTAACTATTCAAGCCAGAAGGCAAAGTCAGGCTCCCAGTGAGCTGCTGGAAGTGGAGACCACCTTCACTTGCAGGCACATCCTACACTGAGTAGTTCAGAGATATATTTGACTCGACTAGTTTTGTTCTACTGATTTTTGGCCAAGAGTCTTTGCAAAATTAGTGAAAACCTTCAAAATTTTAGATTAATAACATTTGGGGATGAAAATAACTAGGCAAAGTAACAACTAGCAAAGATTGTGACAAAAGAGATGTTGAATGAGCATGAGAACAGGTGTAGGTATTTACTTCTGTGTGGAGACTTGGATCTCACAAAGAAAGCCTTGACAGTGTCACCAGAGGTGGGCTTGCCCACCACTGCTCAGCCAGAAGATACTTGCACAGGTGACGAGCCACACCAAGAGAGCACCTTCATTTTGCTGGTTCCTTGATTAGATAACGTGAGCCCCCCGCCAGTCCCCTGACACATGATGTGAATACCTAGTAATGGCAAAAGCATTCTACAATCACACACTTCTCTTCCTTTGGAAGGTTTTGGGTTTTTCCTTTACTCAGAAAGAAAAGAAAATCCTTATGCTCATGTCTCCTCTTAGGTAATTACTTTAGTTCACATATTGTTAAAAATAGTTAAATAACCACAGCTCTGTCTCCCTGTCTGTGATGTGAAGACAAAGAAGTCTTAAGGGTAAAAACAGTGAAAAGGTCAGAGCAGAAACTAACTTGGATACTGTTAGGGTATTTTTTTCTGGTTAGACAGAGCCTATATCAAAGAGGCCCTTAAATTAAAATTAGAGTTCATTTGCATATGTCCCTGAAAGGGGAATGAATGGATAAAAGGTGAGAGGAGAGAGAAAAGGTCTTCAGTGACAGCAAGGGGACAGAAAGCAGAGGATGAGTATGAGTTCAGAGATAGGAAAAGGGAGCAGAAAGAGAAAGGGAAAACAGAATGTTTCTGTGACCGTACACTTGTTCATGTTAAATATGTGAGACGGTTTTGCAGAGAAGAGTCCTCTCCATAGACTGATGTGAGGTTTTGCAGCACAGAAGTAGCAGATGCTGGTAGCTCTGAATACACAGCGATCCCTAACCAAGAGGAAAACATATGTTTGTCCACAGGTCTATATGCAGGCTGAGGATTCTCTGTGCAGCAAATATTCACATAATGCCCCATAATGCAGAATTATCAGGAAGACTCTGGCATTCAGAGAGACATGTGGTTGGCATGAGAGTGTATGATATTTCCATGAAGTTGTAGAAACACCTTCAGGGCTGGAGCGAAGGAAATACATAACAGAAGCAAGAGATAATCCTCTAGATTTCATGTCATTTGAGAAAGGAAGCAAGTTTTGTCATTAAACACCTACTCAGCCTAGGAAGAATGGTGTTTGATTACTTCTGATCTCAGCAAGAAGGATTTTTCGCTCAGTGAGATTGTTTTAGATGGTCTTGATGAGCTGGAGGTCTCAAAACTGAGTTTATTGCTGAGCTCTGGGCAGACAGGTGACGAGACAGGGCGAGGAGGAGTAGGTCAGGTCTGGCCTGTGGGGGCTGGGCTCACATCTGCACATGCACACGAGCACACACACACAACCACAAAAAGCAACGAGACTCAGCTGAAGGCAACACAAGGACATGCAGAGGCTCCTGGAGAATGGGGGGTGAAGTTCAGCTGAGCTGGGCTTGCTGGGGTAGGGTGTGTGCTTAGAGCATACGTGCTGCTGTCATGAATATTTATTGAATCAGCCCCCTCATACCTAGGCGTGCTGGCAATCATCCTCTTTAGATCCACAATTTACACCCTCCTGCCACTGACTGCACACGAGCTGAGACCCCATTTGGCAAATTTCTTTTGAAACTTTGATTTATATGCTCCTAAAAAATCTTTATTACACTTCTCCCTTCCAGACAATTTACTTTGTTCAATATGTTTGGTTGTTGGGTGATTTTTTTAAGTTTAATTCCTACTTTCCATTTTTCAGTATTTATTATGCCACATTCCCATGGGGCTGTGACTGGCAGGTGGGTCACAATATACATAACTGATAGGCCCATCTGTCTTCCTTTCAATGTATGTTCCCCCCTTCTTTCTCTTTCTTTCTCCCTCTTTCTTTCTTTCTCTCTTTGCATGTGTCATAAACTGTCAACTATAGGCACAATCCTGCATGAGGACTAGGAGACAGGTAGCAGCAGCCTGAGAGAAGGCTATCAGTATAGAAAAGGGATTTAGTTTCTTCACAGTAGATTAGGAAAGGAAATGGTTTCATAATGGCTTGCATTATTTATCTTCAATATTTACAATTTTTGTCGTCTGTAACACATGGAAACAAATAGAAACAGAACAGTACTTTTGAGAAAAATGTGAGAAATATATTCTTTTCCTGTTCCTTTTCTGTTCTTTGTCTTGGTTCCTTATCCTCCAGCATAAGAGCTCCCTCTTTTCTTAGGCTTCCCAATACCCAAGGATTCCAGTGCTGGGGAAGAAAATAGATGCTAATACACTCTGAAAAAGCAATCAGCCTCTGAAAAACATTCTGCCTGGCTTCTGTTCTCTGTAATGCTTCCCACCTGAGATTTTGTGAGCTTTCAGCTTGGTCATGTGCCTGGTTTTTAATTTTAGTAAAGGAAAAGTGAAAGTTCAAAGTGCTGCAGCAGCTGTTCACGGTGGAATTCGAGTGAGAGCTTGCAGGGAATAGGGGCCAGCAGGGTACCAAGGGGCCTGATCCTGCAGCCTCCCAAGTGTGTGTGTCCACTGACTGACAGTCTGGTAGTATAGTAGACCAACAAGCTCTTGGTAAGGAAAAGCAGCAAACTGATCAAACTGCCCCCATCCTACCAGGCCAGATGCTTGTAGGATGTGTGACAGCAGGATGAGACAGAAATCTGCATCAGCATGGGAAACCAAGGGATGACAGGAGGCAGTCAGGTGGGAATCTGGCCTCTGACTCTCTGTGCCTCCGTTCAGCACTCCTTGAAGGCACTGGGTCCATGGGATGATGCTCAAAACCTGCAAGCAACATCAGGGCTGGGGGCAACACCAATATCAGCTGAATGGCAGTCAGCCATTTCTTACACTCCTCTTTTTTCTCTGTATATTATGCTTTATGGCACATTCCTTTATTGTTGTTATTATGCCTGTGGCACATTGCTTTTAACTTGCATCATTGATTACCATTTTACTCAGCAGCCCCTAAAACCTGAAAATTGAAAGAGTTGTCCCACATTTTTGTAGCTCATACTAAAAAAAAAAAAATACAAAAGCAACAAAAAAATCCAGCGGCCTGTCTTTAACCTTTGGTAACCCTGACATTCTTTGCACTAAAGTGTCTGATATTAAAGCAGATTGCTTTCATGCCTCCATAAGTAATATCATATGCTTCACATCAGCCTATGCTCAGGCTAGCTGAATTCCCACTGTATTATTGCCTGTGAACATACACTCTGTGCATACTAATAATGGCCTATCTGAACCAGCTTGCCTTTCAACTTTTTGAAAAGGAGTTTTATTGGTTTGTTGGATGGCTATGGTACAGGCATATAGCTTAATGAATGGTGGTAATGCTTGTGTCTATTAGTGCTTTGCAAGTCACGTCAGAGAGGTAGAGGTGAGAAGAGAAACAGCCTTAAAAGCCTGTTAGAATTACTTGAAGAAATGGTGTCCTCCCACCCCCCACAACTGCTAACTAAGAGCGTGTCCAGTCTTGATGTAGTTAGAGAAGCACTTAATAAGACTAAGACTCTTAAATGTTGTTTTGTAAGCAATGTGTTTGGACCTCTTCTCTACTTCTTTCTTTCTTTCTTTCTTTCTTTCTTTCTTTCTTTCTTTCTTTCTTTCTTTCTTTCTTTCTTTCTTTCTTTCTTTCTTTCTTTCTTTCTTTCTTTCTTTCTTTCTGGAGGTGTGCTGCCAAGCAAAATGAAGCTCTGTCTCCCACCCAAAATGTCAGGAATTCACCTGTGTAAAGATACCCCATCTTTAACCTTCTTTCTGTATACAGGGCTTAGGTTAACTTCCATAGTTAAACTCATCACTAATTTGGCAGATTTCATCTAGGCTATAAGTATTGTGTATAATACACAAAAGATACATATATATTG
>NW_008631164.1:49091-51600 GCF_000691845.1 Merops nubicus | reverse complement strand
ATTCCTGCTGGAGATACAAGTTCACTTGTTTAGAACAAGGGAGTTATAAGGAATTGGACCAACTGTTCACCCAGGTCTTCTCTTAGGCAGTAACCAGTAATAGCTTTTTTAAGAAAAGATGAGGAAATAAGTAGGACAATCACAGACCAATCTTTTTCCTTTTATTTTTCCCAGATTCCAGCAATTTGTGATCTGGAGACTTCCCAGGCTTCTTTGAGAAGGATTATCTTGTTCCGTACCAATCCTCCATAAATGGACAAGGTCCATTTTTAACCCATTCAGTTAGGGATAGGGTATGCCTACTTTTATATCACAGTAACTAAACAGGTGGAAAAAACAACCACTGAAGAATTAAACGTGATCACAGTATCCTGTAGTGTACCTTGTGGTCACTCTCAGCTTATGGAGGTACTGACCAAAAGGGAATGTATCTGGTCTTGATCCCACGCCTAAAACACAGATAAAATCCCTGCATTATCAGCTCAAGTAAGAATCTTGACGTATGTTCTTGTCTCCTTTTCACTAGTGTCAAAGATGCAGTACTAGAAGCAGAATGTTAGCTTTGTTTGACAAATTTCAGGTCCCATACTGTTTGTTGTGGTGTCCTTTTAAGAACTGATAGACATTGGCAAGGGAGGGGGAAGAGATGGTAGATGAATGGGCCATGAGATTGCTTTCTGATGTTGAAAAAGGAGGGAGTGTAATTTTTTTTTGTTGTTTTGTTTCCTCTACATGAGCCAAATGCTAACTGCTCTTCATTCTCTGCTGAAGTTTCTATTGTGTAAGTAATCATATGGGCATATTTAAGTACTGGGCTTTTTAAAGTTAAACCCCATTCAGACTGTTATGACTGTGTTTAATCTTTGAAAGACGGGTGGGGAGGGGGAAATCTGTTCTTCAGAAAAGAATCCTCTTTATATAGAAAACTATAGGGTTCTTATCTTTGATCTAAGTAAGCACAACTGTACCATGTCAGCAGTATATTAGTGCCAACACATGTGTGTTGTACTTTTTAAATGCTGTTTCAACATGTGTCATTGGATCTGTGTTCCTACAGGCTCACAACAACCTGCACCCTGGTAACTACATGTTGATTGAAGCACCCTTATGAAAAAAAGATATAAATGTTTGTGGTTAAGGTGATAACCCTTTTGTTTTCTCTGTAATCCATCACAGGGCTTGTCAGCTCTGACAGCTCGAGTGGATTTTTTTGAACACCTCTTTATCTGACAGCTTCATGCATCATAAAGCAGCAAATAGAATTAGATCAAAGTCTAAGAGTCACTGTAGGCTTGGTAAGGTATGCAATCCTGTTTGTATCTTTATCCAGGCTCTGACAGTTCATTTTAACTGGCAACAGGGGGAAGGAAGGAGGAAGAGAAAAGTTTCTTTTTATTTTAAGAAGGTACAGTAGTGCTGCATTTTTAAACGTATACTGGTTTCACATATCATTTCCCATTGACATCTGTGATTCCCTGTGTACTGTAGCACACTATATTTTCAGAATGCTCAACAACAGCAACCACACTCTCAAAGCAAAGGCTTAAGCAGTGTATAAGGCTAGGTACCCATATGCTTTAATAATCCTTACTTTTGTTTAATATCAATGGCAAAGATTGACAGAGCTCACTTTAGACAATGGAATATTGTCCATCTGGTACACGTCTGATTCTATGAATTTCTGCAGTGGATAACAGGTTTACCATCAGTCCACTCTAAACTCGTAGGATGGAGCCAGCATTTACCTAGTAAAGAAACAGCACATGGTGAAGAGAAGAGAAGAGAAGAGAAGAGAAGAGAAGAGAAGAGAAGAGAAGAGAAGAGAAGAGAAGAGAAGAGAAGAGAAGAGAAGAGAGAAGAGGAAAAAAGGGAAAAGGGAAAAGGGAAAGCCTAGTTTACTAGAAATCTCAAGGGAATAAACTGAAATAATGATTTGAAAAATTTGGGATCTAAAGTTATGTACCTTGGCCTCTGCTGGTGTATCTTATTTTTGAAGACTGTTGAATAAGTGGTGACTTAGTAAGTAACACAGGCAAACTCAAGGATTTATGCCAAAGCTTTTGGAGATGTTATATTCCTTGGGAGTCAGTGGTGGAAGAGAGTGAGGGAGTTTCCAGATCTTTTTACTCTCAAGTGTATGGTGCACAAATATGAAATTAGGTAGCCTCCTTTGCTTCTGAGATCTGCATCTGAATCCTATTTTTCCTTTCATCATACCATTTGCTGAAATGCCACATTAACATGGAAACAACAAGCCTTGTTTGTTTGATGGAACATGGAAGCAATCTCCAAACCAAATGGTTCCATGAAGGTGAGGAGCAGGACCAGACAGATGCTGCCTTTGGCACAGCAGAAAAAAGATGGAAGACCTCCTGTCTCTACCCTCTCTGAAGGCAACAGTTTTCAGAGCGTGTTCTGCTGCCACAGAAGGTGGCCATCCTCCTGCCTGTGCTCCTGAGGGCTGGGTACGTGCAGGAGGTGGTGATGAGGTGCCAGGAAAGTGCTTGTG
>NW_008631164.1:0-49068 GCF_000691845.1 Merops nubicus | reverse complement strand
CCTGCTGACTTCTGCCATGCAGCCAGACGAGAGAAGAGTTGGGGGAGCAGCGTGGAGCAGTGAGGAGAAATTGTGTCACCATCCCCACTGACATTGTGGCAGGCATTGGTGAAGTCTAGTCAATGGCAGACGGAACCGGATTCAGGAGCTGAATTCTGGAACTGGATTCAGGAATGCACAGATTTGGATTGAGGACAGAATGGTCAGAGTCCCCTTTGGATGCTGGCCATTGAAGAAGAGAGTTTGACCCTTGCGATCCCTCAGCTTTATACAGAATATGGTGTATATGGGATGGAATACCTTGTTGGTCAGTATAGGGTCACCTGTCCTGTCTGCTCCTCCCTGCAGATGTGACCTCGTTACTTACTGCACCCTCCATGTGGTACACAAGATTTGGCAGTGATCTTGGACTGCATAGGAGGAAGTATAAGCAAGAGCCTTTCTGCTCACCAGTCTTTGGTAATAAGTGCAAATATCAAGCGTTATCACTACTAGAAGCAGAAACTGTAAAAATGTGTTGTTAACTTCAGAAAGTGCAGTTAGTTAAGAAAGTTGATAAGGAAAATCACTTGGCAGAATTAGTTTGGTTCTAGTTCAAACCAGGACAGGAGCCACGCTTCTTTCTCTCCCAGAGAGCAGCAGCACAGCTGGATCTGGATGCAAGGGGAGGCCAGACATCTGCCAGCACCTCCCTCCTCTCAGCAAACTGCATCATCGCAGCACACCTCAGCTCATCTGAGCAAGCTCTATCAGACATCTGAGTGCTGTGTCCCTCATGCATCCAAGCTCTTCCTTCTGGCAAGAGCTGAAAGACAACTGGGGGTCACCACCTGTCCTTACTGAGCCAAATGTTGTCATTTGTCTGCCCTAAGGAGGAACAAACTTTTGTGAGTCTGCTTCTTCATCATCTGCCCTTTCCTTAAACTGTTTCAGCAAACCTTTTAGAAGAAGTCTAAACTCCAGAGGAAGCAAGGAAGCCTCTTTCAAAGAGGTGAGTTCCCTGAACTAAAAAGAGTCTATGCATTGAACAAAATATCCTCTGGACTCCAACACTTACAGACATTAGTCCACGGTTGAAGCAATGGTTTCTATCAGTGGTTAGAGGCTAGCGAGGCTTCACTCATAACCAGTCCCAGACTGGTATGAACAGGAAAGCTTTTCTTTTGAGAGCCCACAATTATTTCTCTCATATAATGGGGTGCTATGGGCACCTATTCAGTAGCGTCCCAGAAGCAATGTGTTCCAAGGATATCTCACAGGTTTTTCTGTGTAAAATGCTTATGCCTCTGCATCAGGTGGGGCAGACTGTTCATTTCAGTGACCCTCAAGTACATGCTTGAGCCCTTTAGGTGGTGTAGTGTGGCACCAGGGAAGCAGAGCAGGACAGAAATGGGATGGCACCTAGAATTTCTGAGGTGGTCCCTGCGCAGGTGGCATGGAGCCTGACTGTCTGCAATGCTTATCTGAACAGCAAGGAGCTCAAAACATTGGCCAGTTTTCCTCATGCTGGTCCAGCAGAGTTGCATCCATCTAGTCTGACAACAAGAGGCCTGACCACATTTTGAATTACCTTACATGAATTTGAAGTCTACATCAAACAGCTGAGAACCACATAAATCACAGCTACTGCCATAGTTCCTTAGCGGATGGCCCAAATATCAGCTCCTGCTGGGATCTTTTACTACAGTCACTACTGGTGTGCAGCCATCTAAGGTGACTTCATGAAGATGATGTGGCCAGCCAGAATGAGTGGCCACTCAGATCCACTGGACTTAGCATCAATCCATATTGAAGCATCAGTCCTGTTTCAATATCTTCAAGCAAGTTGTCTGAAAACTCTTCTCACCAGTGTGTTGTGTTTTCCCTGTCTTGACCCAGCTGAGCCATCTGAGCTACTTCCACAGGTCAAGAAGCAAGGTGGCTGATGGGGTTTGTTTCTGATGTCACTATGACCATAGTGAACAGTCATGGTTCACCTGCCTCTGGTTTTAATCATAAACAATTGCTAACAAACTTTGTCAGTACTGTTTGAGTTTTCCCAGTGTGCATTATTCCCTGAGTCAACACTAAAAAATTTTAAGCATGTATATAGGCTGGGAGGCTTGCAGCTCTTCACATCTTACTTCAAAAGGCCCTCAGGATCATGAGAGTTGCTGAGGGGGGATTTCTTAACTGTTTCTGACTTTTTTTTTTAGTAATATTAACTCAAATTAACTAAGAGATTTGTTTTTGCCTTAGAAAAATTAGTTTTGACTCCTAGAGTAGGCACTGTGGCAATGGGAAGGAGGCACTCACTGTTAACAAGACATGACCAATAGCACCTCCAGCCTGTGTGCATAAAAGTCCTTCAAAAATCATTACTTCCAGTCCTATGCAATACACAGTCTTTCATCTTAGTAAGTAGGTCCCAGTAGAAATATTTGGGAATAGTAGGGGAAAAATGAAAATGAATACTTTTTCTACACAGTTTTAAACATTCGCTTTCTTCCACTCAGAGTGTGTTAAAATATAAGCCTTTCCATGGCTCTTCCACCTCCTGCAAGATCTCTTTTAACTTTTATTTGTTATTTAAAAAGCCACAGGGTATATTCTTTTCTGAATACACAGGGATTTACGTGTGAAACTCCCTGTGCATCGAGGTGATAATATACCCCTTAATTGGAAGCTGTTTAATGCTCTCGATTTAACATTTTAATAGAAAAGTTACAAGCAGTCTGGCTGTGAGTGCAGCACTATTAAAATTCCCAGCCAGGACAGTAGTGTTTTTTTTTTTTTCTTTAAGTGGCTTTTTATTTGCTAGAAATCGTTGCAGCTTTCATTATAAGTTGGGGCCACTTTTAAGTTTTGCTCTACAATATGAAAAAGAAGATGGAGAACTTTAAAACAATCCTGACTCTCAAATAAAAAGAGAACTTAAAAGCATCTTTGCCATGTGTGTCCCTCTATTGGTTATGCTTGCTCAGGTCATTCAGCACTGAGGCAACTTTATTGAGTGTCTTATTGTGCAGACGCAGTAGGAGGAACGTTACCCTCCAAGCTCTCCAGGACCACTTAGGTGGCTGGAGTTTATTTAGTCGCATGTTTTCAGACCCTTAGAATCATACGAGAGCAGAGACAACATGAGACCTCTCTAGCATGGATCTTACAGCCACTGCCCCGCACAAAAGCAAGTGGTGCAGAAATGGGGTCCAAAGTTTGACTCTGTGACTAGCATGTGTTTTGCAGTCTTCTAGGTTTTGTTTTTAAAACACTGCTGGGAGGCAGGAATGTGCCTTCAGTGTCATGTCAAAGGCACAGAAAGGTATATGGCCATATTCATAAAGGGATTAAAAGCCTCAGGTATGACCTATAGCACCTGAATTCTAGCCTAAATCCGCAGAACATAATACTAAACTCTCCTCTCTCCTCTGAGCTCTAGAAGTACCCTATGACTTCTGGTCTCTGTGTTTTTACAGGAATCATTTTGAGGTGCTAATGCTTTCTTCTGCCAAAGCCCTCAGCCCTCTGTAGGCTGAGCTCTGCACAGGGCTCCCATCTAAGTCCAATTTGCTTTGTTACAAGGATATGTCTGTAGCTGTGAATCTTATGATACGTTGTCTGGAAACCCTACGGGTATTCTGGCATCAAAACATCAGTCTACCCAAGCAGGTTAGCGATACAGACAAGCAGGAGTAAATTTTCAGTGTCTAAAAGGCTGTGTGTATTCCCTATGGGTAAATGATGTCTGAGTTTGTTGCTTTATCTGTTTTAATTTGATGTATGTGAAACTTTCAGCAAACAAGTCTGTGTGTATGCATGAAAACATAGTTTGTATTCCTGGATTCCCGAATCCGAGTTCTGCCCTGTGCCTTTTCCCTTCTCACTCATTTTGCACTACAGAGAGATGTGTGGGTAGAACCGAGTTTACTCAGCTGAACATGTACTTGTTTAAGGAAAAAGCTGGCCTATTTCTCTGTCAGCATATAAAGCTTCAGCTGCAGGAGGGAAGCACATGCTCATGTTGGGGAGAAGGGTTTCTGTACAGGTGTAGGGTATCTTTAGTGTGAGATGGTGGAGGTGGAGTGGGAGGAGTGACTGGCCTGGTTTGTGTGCCACCCCTGGGCACAACTCTTATCTTCTCAGGGCCAACATAGGTTTCAGCAGAGCAGCTCTCACTCTGCTGGTGCACTACTGTGCTCGCCTTGCAATGTGGCACTGTTCACACTTATAGCTGGTATCTGTGGGGGTAAGCCAGACCTTGTGCCTGCTAAAAGTCTAGCCATACATTCTTTTATAGGTTTGGGGATGAACCCCGTTAGAAAGCCTGGCTTTCTAAAACTACATTTACCCTTGTTAACCTGTCAGAGAGAGCTTGCAAGCAGGAGCGTCTACTTATACCAATATGTTCATGCAGTTTAATCTACCAGCATGTCAAACCAGACTGTGATAAAGTCTCTGGACAGATTTCAGCTTGGAACGTAAACCTCAAGGAGTGCTGATAGCCTGTTTGAAAGGATAACTGGTCCCCACAGCTGTTCACTCCTTGTCCTCTTGCTGAGACACAGGCAAGAGAGAAGCTGAAGACAGACTTACTTGTTAGTGTGCTTTTGTGATGTGGCCATTGGGAATGGTACTCAGGCAGCTACTCACTTTACAAAGGCTTTAATAGTCTTTAGATGGCATCAATTTTTAGTTGTTCTTCATCTGGGCTGGAGCTGAACCAGCATCCTGTAGGCTGAAAGGCTTCATATTCCCACTAAAAAATATTTTACTGGCCTTCTCTACTTAAAATACATCAGTTTCCTCTTCTGTTTGTTTTTCTGCTTAAATATGGCAGCTAAAAGTGGTCCTGGTAGAATATAGCTTAAACTGAAAAATACAGAGACAAAGCCATGGGTTGTCAAGGGCTTTTCAGAGGCAGGATGGAGAAAGTGAGGCACAGCAAGGGCTCAAAGTCTGAAAAACAGAAACACCTAGAGAGGCTTAAGTTCCTCCACTCTACAGCATAGTTGAAAAGTCTCATTAACATTTGTGGAGAAAGAAAAACTTTCTCTTTTTTTTCCCTCCCCTCACTCCACATTTATAGCAAAAGGCATAGAGCCATTATCTAAATGAGGGGATCACAGAAATGTGCATTCTTTTTGGTGAGAATTTAACTCTGAGTACAGCATGCCTCAAAAGGCCACTGCAGGCCATTTAGTTAGGCAATTTGATCAATCAAAAGCTATGCAAAAATTAGGTTCTCATATAAATTAACTCCATGCTAATTCTACTGATTTTTTTGATTTTTTTTTTTTTTTTTTGTGAGAGCTATGGTCTTAGAGCAAACAGATTTTTCAGCAACGTATAGTATATATTGTCTATCAGTACAGCATCCAACTAAAATTTATCTCTTACTAAATGTAGACTAAATGAATAGTGTAGAACTAATACATTTTGTGCCAAGAAAATAAATGGGCACAGTGCTAGATGCATAAGAGTGTCACTAATTATTCACGTGATTTGTGGCATCCCTTCTCAGCAAAGGTATGGGGCTGTAACGGGGAAACTCCTTCACATTTCTCCCTTGGAAAACATACAGTCAGGAACTCAGCAGACTCACAAACTAGTCCAACCCTCTTAATTTTGGTTTACTCAGAACGCTAGTCCAGCTCCCAGAAATACTGTAGAACATCTAGTGTTTGTGCACTGAGGACAAACGGAAGGCTTGGGCGTTCCTGTATGGGAATCAAGCGTTTATTCTTTCCTTTTCTTTTTTTTTTTTTCCTTGGTGTACTTTGCAAGCTAGAATTGTGGAAAGCCAGTCCCACTTTTAGCTTCCATACCTTGAATGTAAAGGCGTAGCCAGAAGAGTTGTTTTAGCGGGCAGGGAAAACATTCCAACCACATAACTCTCAATCCGGCACAACATGTCTGCAGCTTCCGAGCAGCGCAAATAGACGTACGGGGGCTTTCATGGCTTTGCAAAGAAATGAGGCCTTTCTCTTGCTTTTTTCCCCCCCTTCCTCTTTCTTTTTGGCTATCATTGCCTAGCAATTTAAATGGGCAGATGGAAAGGAAGAAAGAAGAGGAGGTAGAGCTGTTGAGGAAAAGCATCAAATTGACAAGTCATTTTTTTTTTAACCATCAGATGCTATTGACAAGAATAAGATTTCTGCATGAGGTACACTGAGATAAAAGTGGAGAACATTCTGCCTTCTTTTAAAGAAAGAGTGACTTCTTTTAAAGGAGAATCAGATTTTCATATACACAGCAAAAAAAAAAAGGCACACTGGAGAGCAGAATCACTGGTGATGACTACAGAAACACAAATCAATGTAAAACACTGTAAATATAAAACCCCACCTTATTTAGCCCTGAGGTGGCACTTTCCTTCTCTGGACAAGTTACAGTTTTAACTTAGTTTTGTGATGGGCCTTGATGAACATATTATCAAGTTTCATCATTGTTAGTATCTCCATTTTTTTAAAAAGGAAAGAATTGTCCTGAATAGCTTTAGAATAGTTTTTCTCTTGAGGTAGTTGTTTTATTTTTGTGATAGTTTGTAGTGTTTGTAGATTTCTTCCACATACTGTTACCAGCATGGTCTCTGAAATTAAAGCCCGTGTGGCCCAATCTGGCTGAATGATAGCAGCTTAGGATATTTTTGCCCTTTCTCGTAAGTGTGTCTGGGCAGTGAAAAGTCACATTTTTAAGGGGGGAGAGAGTGTTCTTTTCTTTTTCTGTATTCCCACTGCAAGGACAGGAAGTCAGCAGCTACCGTCAAAAGAAGCCAGAATTAGTAGGAATAGTTATTATGCTTTTGTCTTTTATTAGACAAAAAGAAAAAAAAAAAAAAAGTTTGCCACCAACATAAGCAAATGGAGTGTGTTCCTTTCTGTAAAGCATTTAAATCCTATTACCAGAAAATAACTGAAGTGTATGGAAATGCAAGACATATTTAGGTATTTGAGTGAAGACATGCTGAAAGACTAAGATGGAACTTCACCTTTATGAGCCAGCCTGCTCAGCAAAGCCCTTAAGAAGAAGGATCCTGCACTGGAGCCAGGAGAATGTAGTCCAGGTGGTGAAGGGGGCCAGAACTGGGCCCCAAAGGGGCCCAGAAGGACTAAGGGGTACAGAAGGACTAAGTAGGTTGAGTACTGTCATATCAAAAGTCCTGGAAATTAATCATATTTTGCAAGCTCTTGTTGGGGAAAAGTCTAAGTTAGATAGAGAATGTTTAAATGAGCAGTGTTAAGATTAGTTTGGACTCGGAGTCACCAATTAGAAAACCCCACTCTTGTAAACACCAGCCTCTTAATTAGTCAATCTTGCCTCTTTGTTTTTTAACATCAACGAAATGGATACATTAGTGCCATATGAAGCTGCCTTGGGAGGATTAGCTAAAGGAAACCACATATTGAACTTCACCTTTTAATTAACTTTTAATGAATTGCTCTCACAGCAGAAAGCAGTCACAGAGGGACTCCAAGATTCAGGAGTTACCTAAAGTCTACAATCATTTTTAGGAAGAAAAAAAGAAAAAGACTGATTTCTTTGCTCCACATCTATTTCAGCTTCACTCATAGCCTGGGCTGCGGCTCATTGTGGGTTATTTAAAAGGAAGAAAAGCTGAAAAAAGTTAGATGTGTAGCTAATTACATAAACATGTCATCTTTGTTTTTGTCAGTTTTGGTTACTGAGAAGCATATTTTCCTTATTTAGTGTTGCCTTTGTGCAGTTATATTAAGCCAAAGGGAAAAAAATAAAAAGGAGGAGAAGCGGGGAGGGAGCAAGGAAGGCGCAGGGGCTGGCGGGAAGCTCCGGCCGCCTTTTTTCCGGCCGGGCCGTCCCCACAGCCACGGCTTTCCCTGAGCACAGCGGCCGACGAGGTGAGCGCCTCTAGCCGGCCGAGTAATCACACTTGGCAACCGCTGTCAGCAAGACAACTTTGGTACCGAGTCTAGAGATCATTAGGAATGAAACATCAAATGCTGGAAAACAAATGGAGGCTTAATCTTCAATGAAAGAGAACATCAGCTAAACGCAGCTTTCATGGGTTTGGGTACCTGACGTGCTGGGAACTGGCAGATTTTTACCTGGGCTGCATTCCCCATCCCTTGGACCTGCAGTGATCTGGAGCTGCCATAAAAGGAAACAAGTCTCTCCTGCAGTGCAAGGAGCAAGCAGGCAGCAGGGCCAAATTTGACATAAATCCATGTGCATCCAGCTTTGCTTGAAATCAAAGGCGGACCTAGACGCACACTGGAGGCAGGGTTTGGCCTGCGGCTCGTAATTTAAGTAGCCTTGCCAGTAGGATGTGTGATGGGAGTGTATCCTCTCCACCCCACAGACTGCACCCCAGGGCTCTGGGGGATGGGGTCACCCTTTTGCCACCTGCACCCCATGTTTCTGGAAAGTGGTGGCTTTGGGGCTGGGTGGCATAGGGCCACACCACCACTATGAGAACTGGTTCAATGCAGTAAAATCAGAACCATGCAAACTCAGATGAAATGGTGATGTTCCTGAAAACACTCCAGGTTCCAGGGGACCCTTCAGTGTGCTGTTCGCCTGCCCTCCTCTAGTCGCTTTGTGTAAACATTTGATCACACATATTTTTGTGAGCACAATAGCCTTTCTTACAGCAAACTTCCATGTTAGCAGCCAAGACAAAGGCATCTGCAAGCAAACTGAAATATTCATTGTTGTCTTTTGCTTGGCTGAGTGTTCGCCTTCCAGCATTTGTCTTTGTGACACTCTGGGACTGCCCAGAGCTGTGGGATGTCCTTCTGCAGCCCGCCCCAGGCTGGGCAATGCCCACCAGAGGGACAACCTTTCCTGCCACTTGGTCTCTGCCTTGGCAGAAGACCCCCAGCTGTCTGGTTTTGGGGTTCCCTGACAAGCCTGCACGCATGGTTTTAGGCTGGCTGCTGCAGTTGGCAGCTGCCTCCTGACTCCCTTCACTCACCACAGCCAGGACCACCTGAGAGTCTGGCAAGCGTGCCTCCAGGAAAAAGTTGCCCTCCAGCTTGCATGGACTGCCTGGGGAATAGTTGCCACCAGGCCCTAGTGGAAGGGTTCCCCTGAGCCCCACCAGTGCCAGAGGGTATTATGTCCCCACAGTGATGGCTAGGGATGGAGGCAGGCTGAGTCCCTGCAAGCCCTGCGGCTCTCTGGGGTCTGTACTCTCACGTGCTCCTCCTCCCCTCCTCATATCCTTATTTTATGGGGTTACGCTTTTGGTTGTGCGGTTTACTTCATCTGGAGCCCTGGATATTTTTGGGCTCTGGCTAAATAGCCAGCAAGTTTGTGACTTGTCTAAGTACCCCTGTCAACTCTGACGAACTTGCAGCCAAGGTGCTGTTGGGCTATTTTCCTTTTGCTCCAAATGTGCTTGCTGTAAAGGCTCCCTGTCTCATCTTAATTGTTCATTTTATCCCTCTCATCCCCATGTGGGGCTCCTCATTCACATCTTGAAGATCTTATGGGCTACTAATTATACATTGGTTCTATTAAGCTCCTGATCACTGTTGCATTATCAGCTTTCTGGTGAGACTGTACATGCCACCCTGTGAACACAGGCAGGCTGGATGAGAAGTGATGGAAGTGTAGCTCTGAGAGAGATGCCTCCACACCTTTCCAAAGCCCAGCCTCTTCCCCAGATCTTTAGGACCCTCTCCCAACCCACTAGTCAGTCTACCAGAACCAGGCCCATGTGACTGATGTGTTCATGTCTCACACGTAATCAGATAGGGAAAAAACTAACTAAGCACTTTACAGTCCTTGGCTGAATATTCTTCATTATTAAAAAAAAAATATAGTGCAAGAAGGAATATATTCAGAGAAGACAAGATCTCTCATAAACAAGTCACAGGCAGTGAAAAAGCCTTTATTTGTCAGATAATTTATCCTTAATGATTAATTCAACTATTTTTAATAATATGTATTTATTTATAATATGCACACCGACATAGGTGCACACAGTGTTTCAGTAAAATTAATTAAAATAACTTTGTACTAGCTTATTGGATTAATGGATAGGCACAAACTGTACTTTTTCTGCTCAAAGTGTTACAGAAATTATCTTTGCAACACATAATGGGCTATGAAGTGTTTAGCCAAAATTTTAGATGGGTTTTCTATGACTCTTGATGTTGTAATATGGCTTTAAATAATTTTAAAAAATGCATCTCTTGATATATTTTAGATATCAGTTTTGATATTTGTCTCCTTTAATTTAGTTCAGACAGAACTGTTCAAACCGATAGCCCATCTTTCCATAGGTTACATATTTTAATCACAATGATATGGCAGCTGATGATAAAGACACAGACCTGATTTTATAAATTCTTCACAGAGGATCCAGTACTCATTTTGCTTAAAATAGAGAACAAATATTATGGTTTCAAAATGGAGGCTTAATGTGAACTAAGATATGAAGATTTTGATTTATAAAATGAAATCTAAAAGAGAAGCTTGGAATTTCCAGTGCACAATTGTTTAAAGATGATGCAAAGAGTGGCAAGAACAAGGTTTACCCCAGTCTTTAATCTTTGTACACCTTTATGAAAAAACATGGATTTTTTTTTTTTTTTCTCCCTAAAAGAGTCTGAATTTTATGCGGGATTTTGCAGAGAAGCAAAATGACACATGAACAGAAAAGGTCCTTGGAATTTGCTTCCACAGCATAGCCCAAGCTTTGCTCTGAGAGATGCTCTGGATATTTCAGAGAAAAAAATGCCCATTATCTGTTCTCAGGGCTCAGTGCATTTCACCTAAAAATGTGCTAGCAATCTGCTGTCAAGCAGATCAGTTGCATATTGTTTATCCTGCTTCGCCAAGCATTTGTACAGTCCCAGAATTTCCAGAAGAAGAACAGTCCTTGCAAAAAGCATGGTTTGTTCGTAAGAACGTTACTCGTGGCATGACCTCTGCCAAATGTGCAATCCCTAGCAATATGCCTAGCAGGAGGAGTCCCAACTTAGCCTCTCGCTCTGCACAGCTCCGAAGCTTGTGCTTGCTTTCAGAATGAAAATAGGCACATTGAAGCCAGTGAGATAACTTGTGTGCTTAACATTTAATGCATGCTTACATACTGTAGTGATTCAGTCCTGGCAATAAAATATGCCCCCAGCAACAGTTAAAAAATTCCTTAAACCAACTTAAAAAAAAAAATAATTTTTTTTGATTGCTTGATTGCACAGCTTTGGAGTTTTTTTTTAACTCCTTTAGTAAGAAATATTTACTCTTTATTTGGAAACGCTTGTGTTTTTTTGACTTGGCTTCAGTACTTTAAAAAGTGACAACAAAGTCACAAATGTTTAGCTCTTATTAATTATGGGGAGGGAAAATTTAATTTCCTGACTGTGTTTCCCATGTACACATGAGCTCCAGGAGTTCGTGGCAATCTCCGTAGCTGCTTGGGGGAAGCTGTTAGCTAAGCACACGGCACCAGCGCAGTCCTGCCGGCCCAGGGAGCTGAAAGAGCAGGATCAGAGGCTGGCTGAGGCAGAGCACCACAAGGCAGCATTTATAGCTAAAAATCTTACCGGCACAAAGCATAGGGATTTATTTAATTGGTTCTTGGGAAATTAGGATAGGATATATTTCCAGGAACCAAGGAGACATCAGGCTGTGAGACTTGCAGTCACTGTGGGGAAGGGGTGCCCTCCTGTCGGTGAAGACACCAGCCCTGTTTCAAGTGCTCTGCTGAGCTTCTCAGTGCTTGCGAGAAACTTTGTACCTGGGGTCTGCTGGGAAGGGTGGGAGGTCACAACAGCTTCAGCGTGAATTTTCTTCCTTCTTTTGTTCTGGAGGTAATCTCAGTACTTTACAGAGACAGGACTTCATTAATTAAAAAAGGGAAAAAAAAAAGTTGGTTATATGTATTCCTGTTTTATCTCTTTTTTCCTGGTGATGTGTAGCCCACAGTGTGAAGATTGTTTCTGAAATTAATGATTAACCTGCATTTAACTTGCTTGTGTTCACATTGCTTTTTTTTGACAGACACCCAGCTACATTTGAAAAAGCTGCAATTCTGTCAACTAAAATGATTTTAAATCCAGCTGGTGGTACTAGTGCAAATCCCTCATGGAGGCATATGTAAACCGGTTTAAACCTTGCTTAAACGAGTTTACCTTGATTTGGCAACTTACCAGTCTCAGATAAATCTATATAAACTCCTCTCTGAGGTCTTAAGTCCTTGGGCAGCTCTTCACCCACAGCAACTGAGACTTTTGTTTGTACTTTTTAACCTCCACAGATTCCCCAGGTGAAATTGATCCCATTTACATTTTCCTTTTTTGTTACTCACACAGTCTGTGGTACCTGTCTTCCCAAACAGGTGGTGTTCAAAACTATTCCTTGTCCCTACAGTACTGATCCCCAATGAAAATTTTTAAACATTACATTAAGAGAACTATGATCTAAAAGCTCATGAAGGTTTGCAAATTCTTATGTTTGATGTAAGAGAAAATTCAAGGGTTGGCTGTATTACTTCAATCTGGCAAAGCCCTGATGCTGGAAGAAATGTTAAGGAAAAGGGAAGGGGAAAAGAGGGAGGGAGGAAGGGAAGAAAGACGGGAAGGTCCATCTGCCTCTTACTGAAATACCAGGGAATTAAAGAACATACCCAAGAGAATATTTGCAAAAACTTACTGTTCTTTTATTGCTTGTTGGAAATGTCATTCAGAATGATGGTTACTTTTCTATTGGGAGATCTTCTAACTCTGATCCATTTCTTGCGTCACTGTGCCTAACATTTTTCATAGATTTTGAAGTGCTTATTTCAGTTTGAAAAACATCGTCTATCACGTTTCTTCATTAAAAAGCCACTCATATTGAGGAAATGAAAATCATCTCCCTATTTTTACTGGATATAGTCATGTCACTGTTGTAGCAATGGTATCCACACAAATTGTGTGTTCTCATGTACTGTGGCACGAGGGAAATTTATTGGCTCATTTAAAAGGAAAGAACTTCCTTGTCCACTGCAGAGTCCCCGTTATCCTAAGACCTCGGAAGTGGAAAATCTTTTAAAAATTATTCCAAGAAGTGGGAATACATGAAGTTAAGAACATGCATATCTTATCCTGAAGAAAAACAGTTTGCAGAAATGAAGAAACGTCTTGCTTCTGTTACAGTCTGAAAATTCCATTGCTGCCAAAGTTAATGTAATCTAGAATGATCCAAAGAATAAATGTTAGCTTTTTTCTTCTAAAATTTGTGCGGGTAACATACTCCAGTCAAAACACAGATCCCCTTAGGACTCAGGATGGTTTACAGTCTGTGGCTATGGACATCCCTCAGAAATAACTTCTACAGTCCCCCAGCAGCAGCTACTCCAATCCAGGGGTTTATCATACTACCAAACCCACCCACTTCCAAGGCAAAACTGTCCCTCCTTTGTCACTTGTACCATGGCACACCTGGAGGAGCTTTCATGCAAGTGAACGAGGAAGAAAGTAGGAGCAAGATTGTGAGTGCGATGTTCAATGTTTCTGAGCCACTGCATCCGCCTGTCCTCTACCTGCAGGCTTAGGAGGGACCAGAGCTTGGCTGTGGAATGACATGCTGAGATCATTAAGAAGCTGACCCTGAAAATGTACTGTCTGCTCTTCAGCAGCATTTGGTTTGGGCTCTGCTGGCATCCAAAAGCCCTCCAAACCTGCAAGGCACCATCAGATCTGCACAGCTGCTTCTAAACTCCTCCTCTCCTCATCTTGCACTGTGTATCACTCTCCTCCAGAAAGGGTGGATCTTCTGTTTAACATGTCCCATGTGGGTAGGAGATGACTTAACAGCAGATGGGAGAGTCTAGGATCCCTGACACTATGCAGGAGTATGCTTTAAATACATAAATCAAAGATTAAAAAAAAAATCCCTTTATTTAAATTGATGCCAACCTGTCCTGGAACAACTCTCTGAATTGGTCTGGATGAGTGTATATTTTTGAACCCACCAGCAGAGCACGTTGCCAGCACCAAATCTGGTTGTAGAAGGCAAGGCACCCTACGTGTACTGTGAGAAAGAGACACTAAGAATGACATTCCCAGCTCCCCACTGACTTCCTGGGTGTAGATGGGCCTTTGGAGATGCTCCAAACCGGCTCCATGGTTTTGGCAACGTGGAGAACTGGGACTAGTGTGGAGTGAGGCTGGGTGTGCTCAGGGCATAGAGCAGGGGTAGAGGAACCCCCAGAAAAATCCCAGAAGTAGTGGTGGTGGGTCGTCAATGTTGCTGTTGGGTTATCAGTGTGATGGGGAGAGCCTCCTTGTGGGCAGCCACCCCATGCCTTGGCTGAGCACCCCACTGCAGCTGCCTCGGGGAGGGGGGGGACATGCAAGGGGTAGGGAGTCAGGAACCCCCTGGCGGTGCAAAGGGCTAACCTTCATGAGCCCACCTAACATGTCCTCCAGCAGCACTGCTGCTGGAGGCAAGGATTTGCACAAGATGGTCTCAGGTCTGGCTTTTTTTTCCCATGGAGTTGCTGAAGTCCCTTTGGAATATTAAAAGCCACATCATGGTGTTATACATATTAATGTGTGAGGATTTTTTTCTATTGTCTGTACCTTTCAGTCTAAGTCTGACTGACAGCCTTATCTATGATATCCAAGCCATAGGATGGTCTGATTTTTAGATAGGCCACTGTTCTTCCTCATCCTTTTTTTTTTTTCTTTTTTTTCTTTTTTTTCTTTTTTTTTTTGTCATTACTGAATTTCCAGTTTTAACGACTTCTGTGTTATACAACAAAGAGCTGACAAATTGTAGTGGTTGTCTTGGCTATTTAATTATATTTCCTAGATGCAAAAGCCAGAAATGTTGATATTTCAGAAAGATTAATTTGTCACAATGGAAGAGACATATGGCTTCTAATTTGAGCTTTTAATATCTCTATCATTTTAACCTAAGGTCAACATACTGGTTAACTTTTTTTTTTTTCCCCTATAATATATGATGCCACTGAAATTTACAAAAATGGGATTTTTTTAGTGTTTTCTTTTTTTTTTTTTTTTTTTTTACTACCACACCATGCAAACCTTTTTCACTTGCCTACAGATGGGCTATTGTTGCAGTAGTAGTTTTATTATTTGATAGTCAAATCAAATAAATAAGACCAAAACCATAGGTAAAGAAAAAAAAAATCCTGACCTTTTTTTTCTCTCCCCTAGTAGCCATGTTTGTAGCCATATTTATTTTAAGTAGCCTTGGGCAAAAAGTTATGTGCCTCATTAATCTAAATCAACCTTGCAGGATTTTATGGCAACTGTTGTTGCTGTTGCCACATTATGTATGCTTTTTCCTTTTGTTCTTCAATATAGTGCTTATGAAGCTAAGGAACAATTGTCACTTCCTATTATGTGAGCTAAATGTACAAGAATTGATGGGGCTTTCTACCTAATGTTGTTAGTCTGAACCTGGTTTGTTTATTTAATGAACAAAATGTCACAGTGTATCTGCATCCTCCTGACATCTGAAACAGTGGCAGCTGCTGGTGGCAGATTTCCTGAAACTGGGGTGCAGAATTAACCAATTCAATTTGCATGTTATCCAAAAAAGGAGGGAGGAGGGGAAAAAAAAAAAAAAAAGAGAGAGACAAGTCTCCCTTTTGAAAACATTCTTTTAAAAAGCACGTATTTTGTGCACAGATGTCCTGAGCACCATTGTACTGTGGGGGGTGGGGAGGAGCCAGTCTAATCCTGACACATAACCTACTTCAGTGCGAGTAGATTTTGAGAAGTTCATTGAGATGCAGAGTTTAAATATGATGCCATTACCAGATATATACCGTGCTGGTAAATAAAAATGCTTAGCTATAGCAGCATTTTAAAAACTGGGATTCAGTCTTGCCTCCCTTCTGTTACAACAGGCTCTGTTAAAGAGGAGATGCTGATTTTCCAGCGGTGACACCTACAGAAAATACACATTTTATGCCTTCTCTAAGTTGGAATTTACAGACATAAATAAATGGTGATAATGAACTCTTTTAGAAAGTGGCAAAATCTGTGGGAATTACTGAAGACATCCACACTCCTCAATTGCTTAATCCTAATAATAATTGCTGAATCACAGTGCTTTGGCATAAGTGCCCAGAAGCTACAGCCACCTTTATAACTTGCAATGATCGGTGGCAAATAATGTTTACTGGCCACCAGAAGTTTTCAAATAAAGGAAAAACCTCCTCGAGATTTGTCTAGTTTTAACTGCTCAGTGGGAAGGCGATGCTGAGTCTCCACAGGCCCCGATCAAAGGAAGAGCAAAGGCAACCGCTTGGGTTCCTTGTTTAGGGTGTTTCTCATGTCCCTCGTTGCAGCCAACACCACTGCCACGCTTCGTATGCAAAGAAAGGAAAACACAATCTTTGGGTATATTACATGACAGTGCAGGGATCTGAACTACTTGGTAAAAGGCCCAGTTATGAGTATGTCTGGCAATTAAAAATAATTGGGAAGCAGGTTTGCCACTAACTCTTCCAAGAATGCCAGTTATGATATAATGATGTTTCATTAGACATGCTGAAAGCTGTGAGCTCCGTATGGCAATGGCAATTAGGAAGGATCATAAAGAAGAAAAAAAAAGAAGAAGAAGAAGAAACATTAAAAATATCCCAGCTAAGATTAGCATAGCATTTAATGGCCACTTCATTAGCTAATTGATTTCTTATTAGTTACAGGGAAAAGCCCAGTTAGGGGCTCTGCACAGCTAATTAACGGCATTTACACAATTAGTCAGTTGCTCATTTTGTAACCAAACATTCTTGGAATCAACTGTGGCTGTGATGCTCTGGGCCATTTGATTAATTTTATTTTATTTTTTGCTAATATTGGCTTAACCTTCAAATAAAAAATTCACTCCCTAGGGCCCCACCATATTTAATCATAACATTATACAAACAGAAAAAGTCTACGTCACACAATCTTAGGACATGAATTGGTTCCTCTTTCTTTTATTTGCAAGTTGTTTTACTGGCCCCATGAAGTCAATAGCATTCAATAAGCAGAATCGTCTGTCTTCCCTCCTGACAGCTGAGTTTTTGCCCATCGAACATTATTATTATTTTGCAATTGGCAAATGAAACAATGTAGGTTTGACCACAACATATTTTTTTGCTTATGTATTGGGAGAAGTATGCAGGAGGTCTGGCCGAGATATTTATTTCTAATGTAGTTGCTTCCCACTGTAAAAGAAGTATGTAGTAGAAAACTTGGCATTTAATAAAAGACATGTTTTCACATTAGTTTATACCTCAAATTAAGGGTGAATGAAGAAAATTGCACGATGGTATAAGGGTCAGAAAGGGACAGGCTGGAATTATACAGCACTTTGCTAGCAGCTCTGAGAAAACTGATGACCAAGAACATAATAAATAACAATAGTAGCATTTAATAAAACAAACAAAAAGAAACTTGTCTGTTCGCTTTCACTTTAGGGCGACACTCCATAATCTCATAGCACCCAATTATAATTCTGGCAAAAGCCAATGCCTCTTTTGCTCCCCAGACGCCAGTGCACCAAGAGGAGCCCAACTCTGATCTCGCTGCAGGCGGTAATGATATCCCCCCGATGCAGGGGCTCTTCTGTTGGAGGGAAGCCTTTTAGCATTGATGCATATAGGCTGTTAGCACTGTGAGAAGACATTGCATATGTGAGCAGAAGGTCAATGTTTTCACTTGCCAGTTTTCATCGGCACACAGGGATTCTGCATTAAATTACCATACACTAATTGAATAAAACCCAAACCTCATGATGATCGATCAGCTCGGAGATGATGCCGAATCATCAATACATTAATTATTATGCTTTGTTTTTCTTCATTTCACTTACCTTTTCTTCTCTTTAATGTTTCCTCACAATAAGTGCAAAATGGGAAATTATTTTTGTTTACCATTACTGTATTAATTGCAGCTAATGGAAAAACACTCTCAGGCACATAATGGCAATTATTCCACTTCTCTCTCTTTTTTTTTTTTTTTTTGGTTAATGAGAGTTTATTCTGTAAGTGTATTTGCAAACAGTGAACTATAATAGATGGGCATTTCAGTGTTGTATTCTTTTTTTAAAATTGTGTACACAGATAATATATCTTCTTTCCTCCCACGTTGTTTCTTGTTTTGATGGTAACATCTTGCTTAGTTTCTTCAAAGGATTGTGAGAATCAAGAAAACTTCCATATTACCTCATTTTAAAGTGGCATATTGGTAATTTGGGACTATTTTTCTCTTTTTTTTTTTTTTTTTTTTTCCCTTCTGGGGAAATCTATTATGTCTACCAAACCTACCTGGAAGCTCTTTCTAAATTCTGAGCAACATCTGCAATACTCATGCTGAGATTCTTTGTGCCTATGTTAAATACAGCAGGGGAAAAAAAAAAAAAGAAAGAAACACACACAAAAAAAACCCCATGAATCTGCAAGGCTTTACCAGATTCCAGATTACTGTTAACAGTGGAAGTGAACACTTAGGTATCTGTGGGGTTCTGGCATTAGTGTTTACAGGGTCAGGCAGTGCATCAAAAGGAGAGGAGGAACTAGGGACTGGTAGCCTTGGCTCCAGCTCTTATTCTCTAGCTTCTGCTAGAGATGGGTTCCTACCATGTTCTTCCAGTTCCTGCACAGTTTCCTTCTCTGGGTTAGCTGGATGTCTATACGTGTAGCAGCTACTCATGTGTTTCGAAGGATGACGAAAGGGAGTCTGCAGCTTCCACAGCTGACATCTATTATCCTCTTGCTTCTCCTCTGTAGGCATAAATGGTACCCAGTTCACTCTTCCTTTCCACTTCAGCCTATGATTATCTTCTTAAGGCCTACCAGATAGAAAGCAAGACAAAATAAATTTCTGAAATTCTTCTCTGCCACCAGGATATCTGTCCTGCAGGCAGCTTCCCTGATGTGCTTGAGCAGGATTCAGCCAACAGAAGCTGCATAGCAGAACCTGACTGATGCAACTAGTTTGTTTGAAATGCAAAGGAAAATAATTTCTTGTCTTCTTCTAGCCCTTTCCTGAAAGGGACAAGTATATTTGCTCTGCCTATGATGGCTTACAAACCAGTCCCTTACATGATGTCTGTTAGGCCATGTTACCCCCAGCTCTCCACTGGGTTACTTTAGGTACAGTAGAAACAACTTTTCTCAGTGTCAGTCTCTTATGGCAATTTTGTGAGCTGCAGAACACAACAGTTTCTTGTGTTGGTTTTGCTGGATTTGAAACACTCATCCCCTTAGGAATAAGCATAATTTTCAGTCAACTCAAAAAAAAATTCCAGAAAATCCTTGTAAGGATCTGGTCAACCTAATTTGCCCTCACCATTTGTTTTTCAACTGCTTGCCTTAGTTTCCAGGATCTGGAATATGTTTCTGTTACCTGTAGTGGGTTTGGTGTCCATGTCAAAGCATCATGACTGTTGGCAAACACAGAAACAAATCTTGAGCAGGGGTGTCTGGGCTGGTGATTTTAAAATAACCTGTGCAGCCCTGTCCCATTGCCCATGTGCAAAGCTGACAATATTTTTGGTATTTGAACAGTACCAATATTAAGGAGTGCAACTTGACTGTCTTAGAGGGAATTTGGGAAATTAAAGTTATATTTTAGCCTCTGTTGTATAAATGTTGTAGAAAATCCTGTATCTTCTCCTTGCCTCAATTTCTCTGTCTTTAAAATTACTATGTCACAACCCTGAATAGACTCCCTTGAAAAACACAGGTGAGAATGTACATAAAACACAGGTCTTACAGCATTGTTGCTAATCTCGGTGTGAGGGGGTCTAAAACCCCATGGCCATGAGCTGGTGCACACTGCAGCAGCTTGAAGGGTTGTCTTTGTCTGGTGTCACTGAGTGAGGATCATGCAGAGAATATTTGCCATGGCTAGCAGTGGTCGACAAGTTTTGTTAACAGGATACACTGTGATTATTTTTTCCCAGTAATAGCTATAGGTACTCTCCAAAGAGCTGGAGGAGGAAAAGGTCATTTTTTTTCCCCCCTCTGATATCTTTTTGTTAAGGATTTAACATTATTTGGAGAACAGCCACTTTCATGGTTTCACTTCCTGAAGCGTCCTCCTGTCCCTGTCTTCATTCCCTATTTAAAAAGAGACTGAGCAGCAGTTTTTAATGACTAAAGGGATCTGTCTGTGTGTGTGACAAGTAGGGTTTGTCAGTCTTTAGGCTGAAAAAACACCCGTTCTCTGCTCTGGAGCTGGCTGTGCTGTGTGGTTTCTGCAAATAATTTAGTAAACACAATTGGAAAGGTAAACCAATATTACTATGATCATCTCATCAAATACAATAGGAAAAATCCTTTTGGAAGAAATAATTAGCCATTCCACAGACCCCCATTCCACAGACCCCCTGCAACTGTCAGACCTGGGAAAATAGCATCCATCCAAGAATCAAAGAAAGGAATCTGAACTCAATAAAGAACGTGAACCACTAACATCCCAATTGCAAGATAAAACAGAAGATGGACAAGATATGCAGAAACTATTTCTGGACCACGTAAAATATACAGAGTCAACAAATGATGCATTAAAACTGACAGCACAAATATATGCTGACTTCCCTTCCAATGCCTCTCTTACCACACCGTCTCTCCCTGTAATACTTTCCTTCACTCTACTGATATAATCAATGTAGGGGGAAAAAAAAAAAACAAAACAAACAAACAAAAAAAAACCCAACAAAACAAAACAAACAGAGAGGGCAAAAAGAATCTAGGATTCAACTCTGCTTGACAGGGAAGTCAGTGACGACCAGCAAAGCCCAGCATTTCTCAGAGCAGTACAGAGAAGGTGGTAATGGGATGATGCTAAATGGATAAATAGCAGAATGGAAAGAAATAAAAGTGCAATAATGATCTTAGGGTATAGGTTGACTGTTGTGCAGGTGAATAAACAAGGAAGAAAACTTCCTGTGCACTAAGGAAGGTCTCACTTGGATCTGCTGTGCTCCATACATACCTAACAAGGAATGCTCATTGCTCCAGTGTAGTCTGTCGGACTACAAAACCAGCAGGATTTCAGCATTTCAGCCTGCACAAGCTGGAACATAAAGATGCCTGGACACACATGAATCTTTCCATCTTTCTGCTGAATCAATCTCTTCTACAATCCTGTGAGGAAAGTGAGAGAATCGAGCTTATTTTGTCTGAAATTGCACAGTATGTTTCAGGGAGGGCTTTGGCTTCCTAAATCCTAGACAGCAACCTGGTTTCCCTGCATGTGGTGTTCCGAGAGACCTCCACTGTGGAGACCCAGGAATCCCGCTGGGGAGCAACCAGATGAGGAGCATGCTTGGGATGGAGTGAGCTTGTGCCACCTTAACTGCTCTCTGAGGGCTCTGAGAAGCCCAGTGCCCAACTCTATCAGCTGAACCCTGTCTGCCCCTCACATCATCTCCCTGGTCCAGCACAATAGGTGATGAAGGTAACCCAAAATGGCAGTAGTTCTTGATGGTGAGGGCATTAAGCATTACCCTTCTATGAAATCAGAGGGTGTAAAACCCCACTTTATTTTAAAAAGAACCAGATTAGAGTGTGGGAAGGGTTGTATGTCAATGGAGAATGTACTGCTAGAGAAGGCTCTCACCCCCTCAGCCCTGTTGCCTGTGCCACTCCTACCGCTTGTGACTCAGGAGTATGTGGTGTCTCTCCAGTTAGCAACAGTCTCAGAGACCATGGACCTGCTGAAGATTTACCCAAGTGGTGTCCAGAAGCAAGCTTCTGGTGAGGCAATGGCACTGGGCAGGGTGCTTTTGTTCAAGAGAATTTTTTGCTCTCTTGTGGAGAGGGGAAGAAAAGCAGGTTAACTGGTCTCAGAAGAATTAATTGTAGCAGAAGGAAACTAGTTTATTGAGATACAAGCTATTTAGACTGGTCTAAAAGATATTAAACTAACCAACAACAGAAGGGCATGGTGGCAAAGGGTTAGAGAAAGCAGAAAAAATCAAGAAACACAGAACAAAACTAATCAAGGTGCTAGAGACCTGAAGAAAAGTCTATAATTACCTTCAAGGATTGCAAGGAACCCAGTAATAAGCAAAAGAAAGTGATTTGCTCACTGATGAGTGCACACACACTCCACTTGGTATTTCAGGGTACTGGAAGGAAAATTGCCATGACTGGAATGTAAAAATCAGTACTACAAAACTTTTTTTTTCAAAGATTGATCAAATCAGCATAAAAGGACAGAGAATGGCAGTCTACATTGACAATGGCATCAGCCGTCTCTGAATCGTTGTGAACTGCTCTTAAATGCTTATGGGCTGCTGTTCCAAAACATAAAGCAGAAGACGGAGGGCTGCTAGTGCCTACTGCTGCCTGCCAAATCACACTAGAAAGCAGGATGGCTGGCTCCTTAAACACCCATCTATCAGGTGTAGAAAAAGAAAAGCTGTGCTATCATGGAAGATTTCAGTCTGAATTACATTTGTTGGAAGTTCCGTGCTGCCAAGTATTAAAATACCCCTGGAAATTTGCAAAAATTATAGATGAAAATTTTCTAGCTTGGAAAGGGGCAATCAACACAGGACAATTCAGGACTTGGCTTGATCTTGACAGGCAGGAAGAACTTGAGCTGAGAACTAAAAGTCAGTGATTGTTTAGGCTCAGGTTGACTATGTCTGTTTATGCAAACCACATAAGTTCACATCAGTAATATATTTACTTAAAGTTTCTAGGGTTCCAGTTTTACAAAACTGGAATAAGTAAGACATGAGTCAACTTGGAAAAACTGAAATGCTAAAATATGAAATGTTGAACTCATTTATAATGTTTTATAAATTATCCAAGAGCTGAAACTCTAATGTCAAGAAAGAAGGCTTAAAACCAGACAGGTGCATGTGGGAAGACAAAGCATGCATAGCAATTAAAAACCAGTATATTGAAAAAAGTAAAGTGGGTAACAGTAAGGGTAAATTAGGAAATTAAGAAAATTGGTGAGGGAAGAAAGAGGATACAAAGATAAAGCTAGAGCCAGCATAATTTAGGGCAATGGAAGGAGTTTTTGAGTATCTAAAGAGCAAAAGGGATCTCAATAAAAGTATAGTTTTGCAAGTTATCTAGACATTGTAGAACTGTCAATAAGAGGCTGAAATACTCAATAAACCTTTCTATACTCTGGTGGGAGGAAGAGAGAAGGAGAAAACAGATAGCATATTTAAGCCATGCAATAATAACAAAACATATCCTCTTTCCACAGTGAATAAGTAAGGATCTGGGGAGATCTTATTGTGCTGTTTCAGTACCTAAAGGGGGACTATAGGAACAGTCTTCTTAGTAGTGTCTGTTGCAACAGGACAAGGGGCAATGGTTTTAGACTGGATATGTGGAAGAATTTTTTTATAATAAAGGTGATGAAACACTGGCACAGGCTGCCCAGAGAGGTGGTAGAAGCCCCAACCCTGGAAACATTCAAGGTCAGGTTGGATGGGTCTCTGAGCAACCTGATCTAGTTGAAGATGTCCCTGCTTACTGCAGGGGGGTTGGACTAGGTGACCTTTAAAAGTCTGTTCCAACCCAAACTCCTGACCAAACCTGACTGATAGCTTTCTCTGACAAAGTAGTGGAATAACAAATATTGGACCAGATTAATAATTATTTAAAGGAAGGCAATATTGTTCATAGTTATTTATAGAAGAATATGGTCAGACCAGCTCAGGATAAATTTTAATGTGATTAGAACTTTTCTTGATAGAATTAGTAGCACTTGCAATGCAATAAAATTCTGACATTATTGCATATGGGACCACATGTCTAGAATAGCAGAGCAGAATGTTGTAAAATCAGCATCACATATTAAATAGCCTGACACTGAGTTCAGTGGTACAGCCAAATCTGATTGTAGGCAGGGAGCCTCCATCAAGAAGGTTCTTCCCTTGTTTTGGGGTTTTCTTACTGTTTCCCATTTTTAGCAATAACTTAAGGGTCAAAGACGGAGCTCCCCACAGCTAAGGCAACAGTTTGGGGATAGTCACTGATACAGAGAGAAAATGCTGGGCCTGGTCAACTGGGAAGTGTTTTGAGGTGGCCAAATGTGAAATGACCAGTGTGGGACCAACACATGCAGGTTGCACTTCCAGGAGGGCTCTGCCAGGGGCTGTAAAAAAGTTTGGCAATGGTATTTGTGGTCAGAATGAAAATCACCTGAACGTAAGCTCCCAGCATGGCACTATGGCTCGAAGGGCTAAATCAGTTCCTGCTGGTATTAAAAAAAAAAAAATAAAAAAGGCAATATTGAGTGGGACTATTTCCACTATTCCTGGTACTGGCACTGTGCTCGCTGGGGTCCTATGTCCAAGATCTGGTGCCTAAAATTCAAGGATGTAAAAAAAAACTAGCATAAGTTCAGAGAGGAACTCTGAGAATAATTAAAAGATAACTAGTAGGAAAAGACTTAAGTAATTTCCAAGAGGGAAGATTAACAGTGACTTGATCACAGCCTTAAGTACCTCCACAAGGAAAAGATGTAGGTAATACGAGGCTTTTCAGTCTGGTTTTTCAGACAAAGGTACAGTGACTAATAAGACCAATGGCTGGACACTGAAGCAAAGCAAATTCAGACAAAAAAAAAAAAAAAAAAAGAAGGTGCATATTCTTAAGAGCAATGATAATTAATAATTTGGAAAGATTTACACAGGAATGTGCTGGATTCTCTATTAATGGACATTTTTAAATCAAAATGAAACGCTCTTTAAAAAGAGCTGGTCTGCTGCAAGCACAGCTTTTGATCTTGAAGCATGAATTAATATAGGGAAGTTCTAGGGGCTCGATTATATGGAAAGTAGTGAGACAATCACAACAATCCCCCTTGGCTCTAAAACTGGTCACTTTAGGAATCTACATCAATCACAGGCTTATATGTTTCTTTGTATAACACTTGGAGAATTTCATTTTGGTTTTGTGATGAAATTTTGTTTCCTACACGTTCACAGGATTTCAGGTGTCAGGGCTTTAAAAGCCATAGTGCAACAAAGGCAAATGTAAGTATTTTCAAAAGTAGAAAAAGTCAGGATTAGTCACAGGATGAGATTCAGTTTTAAAAACAGCTATCAAGAGATGAAGCACTTGTTACAGCTTTTCATTTTACGATTTTATTAGTTGAAACCTCCTAGGAATGAATATTCCTCATTGGCCTGATAAAAATTCATAGCAACAAAGTTAATAAAATGTCTCATCACCCGACAAATCTAGTAGGAAGTATTTTAAAAAATCTGTTTTACAAAGTAATCCCCCAAGCCCTTGTGGCACCGCCAAAAAGTTAACTTTAAATAGTCAGAGGTAGTGAACTGTCATCCTCTGTTCCAAAAGATGACCCATTAGCCTTGAGAAGAAAGTCAGGAAAAAGCTGGGAAAATGGTTGTTGGGAAATGAAATGACAAGAGAAGCTCTATGCCTCCAGTCCTCTGAATCTATGAATTATTATTTTCTGGAAATCTCTTGGCTTTCACCAGTGCTTAGTAGACAAAGTATCTCATAATTTACTGCTATCACCAAAGGCCAGATGTTACTGTCATATCCATGTTACTCTCCCCAGAATCTGCACCAAGTCTGTCCTCTCTTTAGGTGTTTGCACCCAAGCACCTTTACAATTCATGGCAGCACATTCCAGCATGAGAATTGCTCCCTCTCTACTCTGATGGGTATTTAGTGACCTGAGTGACTGAGATCTTTGTGAAAGAGGGTCAGACCTGTGCTACAGCCAAAAAAAAAAATTGGTGTACAGTACAGCCCAAACCAGGATGGCCGATTGCCTTTCAACAGGTATGATGTTTTCTCTGAAATAAATAAGTTAATGGCTGATCACTTTGGTCTCTGCCCACAGATACCCTCTTTCCAGTGAGGAAGTGGACCAGAATATTTTTGGATGTTTTCAGAAGAGTTGGCTAAGCAGATTGATTCCTGTTTTGAAGCCAGCTCTAAATGCTTTAAAATAACTTCTAATGCATTACTTCTTAAAAAAGGGGAGGAATGTTTACACTTCCCAAACATTACTGTGGACCTGAACACCCATGTTTACATGTGCAAATATTGCAAACTGGCAGTCATGCAGAGTCACTCCATATATGAGTGTGCTGATGGCACAGCTATGCACTGCAGAGACCATTTGTGTGAATGCCTATGGTACTTCAGTGCATGTGTTTCCCAAAATAAGTGGCCCTTAAAGAACATGGCTCCTGATATCTTGCCTTACACGTGGGACAATGAAGCACAATGACACACTGATCTGTAAAACACTTCCCCCTAGATATATTTGTATTTGTACCACCCTTCACTGGCAAACATTACTCTCCAGCTGGGGTTGTGCTGCTCTTGCAGATTGTGCACAGAAGCCTGAGCTGAAAATTTCTCCCTTGCATAAAGCAGGATCTGGTTTAAGACTACTGAAGAATTTCACCTCTGGTACTATGTGTAAATTGGCTTTTTCTGAAGACCATTTTTCTTCACTCTGTGCTGCACTGTAGTGAGTCATATGTATCCAGTATTTATTCATTTTCTTGTAATACAAAAGTGATTGTGTAATTAACTTTAGAACATCTGGGAGTAAAAGAAAAAAAAAAAAATACCAAGAAAAAAGTTGTAAATGGGAAATAACCATGAGCATGAGATCATCTCTGTATCACTGCAGACTTTTATTAATGTTTTGACTCAAAGGGATAATTTTCTCTAGGTTACTTGGAATCTACTTCTTCATTTTCATCAACATTCTGGCAATATATTAAACATTCTCATACATTTAATTCTAAAGTTTGCCATTTTCTTTTTCCTCTTGATTTGTGACTCTTTCTTAAAGAGGAGGTCCTTTTTCCTTTCACTTCTGTAGAGAGCATCTCGGGTATGATCCCTGGGTGCATTAACTGGGGCTTGGCATCATTCTCAGCTGGTGCAGAGTGGTGCTGCTGGCTCCCTCCCACATCTGCCTCTCACTGGGTGGAAATAAGAAGACTAGGACAAGGCATTTTGAGAGAGGGTGGGACACACCTGTGCTTGGCTAGCTTTCAGCTGGCATGGGGTTTCTTATAGTCTGAAGGCATCTGGTATAAATTAAAGCTGTCCCTGCTTGGGTGCAGGAGAGGATCTGTGTCAAGAGGTCCATATTTTGTGTTATAGTACTTTATATGATCTGATAGTTGATGGAGATCATCACAAGAAGAAAGGGGAGGCAGAAAATATCCTAGGGTAGTATAAAGTTTTGGTTTGTGTCAGCTTGGGATGGCCACTTCACTCTTGAGCGATGAAATCACGGTAAAGCTATGAAGCTCATTTCACCAAGTGTTTATACCATATGAGGACATGTTTTGCCCATGCCACAATCTCAGAAAAGACAGTAAATTATTTTTCTAATGAGGTGTTGAAATTTCTCCTTGTATATTCTGTATCTCTGTAGATAGATCCCTGCTCTCCTGCTTAACAAGACTTTGTCAGCACATGAAAATCTGCTTTGCCACATAATCAAACACATTTGTTAGCCATTTGAAAGGATGAGGAGTTCAGAGGTTTTTGATAGAAAGTCATACTGTGTGCTTTGGAGCGTGGAGGAGACAGTGGTTTGATAGTGTGGCCTGTGCTCCTGCACTGGGTCTCTGCTGACTCCAGCAGAGTGCTCAGCTTGGAATAATTCATCCCCAGACCCTCATCAAGCTGTGAATGGCCTCTCCAGCTGCCTCTGGAAATTCCTGGACCTCTCTGGCTTTACACAGGCTTCTGCCATCTTGTCCTCCTTGACAGGAGCAGGGCTCTGAGGGAGCCATGGGGGAGCCGTGAGGGGAGCGGGTGCACCCTGGTACAGCCAGGTACACTGCTGGGCAGACCCCAGCAGGATTTCCCTGTCCCAGGAGCTAACCCTGCTACTGCCACTGCTCAGCTGTGTCCATACTTTCTGCAGGGAAGAGGGCAGCTCTTTGTGACAACAGCCATGGCTGGTACTGGGCTCTCTTGTTGTACCCAAAGGATGCAGGTCTTTGAGCTTCCTGAGCCCATGAACTGCAGGGACAGACTAAAAATGAGCAATCACCCAGATGCTGTGGTAAGACTGAAAAACTAGGAGTTTTTTTTCTGCATAACTACAATGTTGTTGGAGTGGCTAGGAGAAGTGGGGGGCCAGCTGATGTGCTGGGGTGGCTGCAGTGAACAAGTACTGACTCTCCAGGAGAGACTGGCAGGGAAGATGAGGGTGCAAGGGGCTTACTGGGTCCATGAAGGAACAGCCAAGCTACAAGAAGCTTTTCAGTGGAATGGATGATGGGCTGGTGGAGAGCCTGTGGGTCAGGGGAGAGGACTGTAAGGGACGTGTCATGATGTGAAGGTATTACAGATGTACCATCAGAGTAAACAAGTGGATGAAGTCTTCTTCTAAGACCTAGAGGAAACCTCTGAAGCACAGGCTCTTGTAGTGGAGTTTAACCTCCTTGACATCTGCTGGAAGGAGAGCATGGTGGGACATAAGCAGTCCAGGAGGTTCCGGAGGGCATCAGGGATAAATTCTTGAAACAAGCTTTGGGTCAGCCAAGCAGGGTTGACCCATAACTGCATCTGCTATTCACTGACAAGGGAGAACGTGTTGGGAATGTGGGAATCAGCAACAGCCTTGGCTATAGTCACCCAGAAATAGCGGGGTGTGAGGTCCTAGGAAGAATGAGGAAGGAGAGGAGCAGAGAGCAGACCTTGGACTTTAAGAGAGAAGATTTCAGCTCATTTAGGAAACTGGTAGGTGGGATCCTAAGGGATAGTGCTCTGAAAGGCAAAGGAGCTCAGGAAAGCTCACAGTCCTTCAAGCACAATGTGCTCCATGTGAGAGACTGTTCCATAAGAACAGTCCATTCTGGTACACATGAAGACAAGCAGATATATCAGGAGACTGCTTTGGGTAAGAAGAAGGCTCGAGGTGGACCTCCATTGCAAAAAGGCATCATACAGGAAGTGGAATCAGGGATGTGCTGAGAAAGAGGAATTTAGAAATATTGCCCAGGCATGTTGGGATAGTGTCAGGGAAACCAAACCTCACCTAGAGGTAATGATTCCAAGCAACATCAAGAGTAATAGGAAGGGTTTCTATGGCTGGTAGTAAAAGGAAATAATAAGGAAAATGTGGGCCTATTGCTGAATGGCAGGAGTGACTTAGTGACAGTGGACACAGACATATCTGAGACAGATGCCTTTGCCTTGTTGCTGAACCTGACAGTTGTGCTACTACTGTATGCTAATAAAATAGGTTGCTATGAAGCAACCTGTCACACTCATTAATTGTTTTATTGTAAAATTGTCCACAGCTACCATTTTAAAAAAATCTTGTGTACTCATGATTGCAATATCTGGAAGCAGAAGGATAGGAAGAGGAAAAAAATTGTTAGTTTTATTTTTATGCCAATTCTCATTCTGTTGACATACCTAATAGTAGGAGTGGACTTAGGTTCAAGCTGCCTAGCTGAAGTCCTATGCTGGTAGAAATAAAAAGCACAAGTACATGGGGTCTTCACAGTGGTCGCTATGAACCTCTCCAGCTCATGGAGATGTTTTCCACTGAAATAGTTTGTCAGGGATGGAACTGTTTTACACAACACCACCTCGTTTTTCTCTGCTGAGACGCAACCCTCCAAATGTAGGCGACTGGAAGCCCACGGAATTCCTTCAATGGAGCTCTGTGGGCTCTGAAGCAGGACCCGGAGCCCTCTAAGAATTGAAGTTGACTTTCCTGAAATTTTGGATGCTGCTTTTCCACTCTCTGAGCCTCTAACTTCTCCTACAAAAGCACTGGACAATCCTGGTTCAGGCACAGTGGGCCAGTCCTGAAAAAAGAGTTATTCTCCAATATAATTAGAGATGTCCTGACTGCAAGGAGTTGTCTGCCAAGTCACTGGGCATCTGTGCACATCTCCTCAGCTTCACAGGGTGGCTGCAGAGCACGCGCACTGTCTGGCTTTCTCCCCCGAGTGAGGGAACTTCAGTGTGGGAGAAGTGAGGCCCCAGGTCCAAGACCTCAGGAGGAAGTGATTTAGTGAGTTAAGGAGGAGTTTGAAATGGAGAAAGGAAAATATTTGGGAGATAGGAAGAGGCGAAAATGTTCCAGGTGTAAGGGACAATGTGAGAAGCTATACAGAAATGAGTGGGAGGGGAAGAAGTCTGAGAGGCAGGGAACCTCATAAGCTGCTAGCTCTGAAGTCCCAGGGATGTGCCTCGCTTTTAAACCTCCCACTGTTTTTTAAAGAGTGAGGAGTGAGGTCATTTTCTTAGAAAATTTCCTAGGACTATGGCTCAACATATGAAAAACCTGTTAGAATATAGAGGCTGGCTGCACCAAGCCCATAATTTTAACAGGTTGGTTGTTTTAACAAGACCTATTTCAAGTGCAGACCTATTTTCTGAAATATGTTTTGGATTAGTGCAATGGAAATGCGTTGGTTTTATAGGTCAATTCTCTACTGTAAATTGCTTCTCACTTGTAATGGCTTTTTATCCCCTAGCAGGTTCAGTCTTTAAACGGGAATTCATTGGACGGACACACAAGTAGTTCAGTCTCAAAATAAAAGCTACTTCGTGATGCTAACAGGAATGGTGGACCTTGTTCCAGCAGCTGGATTCTTGGCGTCAGTGGGGGAGTTCATGCTGTGTTACCACCCCACCACCAGTCCTGAGCCAAGCCAGTGAACGCTAGAGCCTCGTGGCTGTTCTAAATTACAGTCATCTGGAGATCCTCTGCATTGGGAGATAGCAAGAATACCATTGTCCTATGCCCCTTTCTTCCAAATATGGCCATAATCAGACCTTGTACACCCCCAGCAGATTTCCCTGTGCTGAGCAGCTCCTACCTCCCTGCTCACAGCAGCTCTGGGATGCCAAAATGAGGTGAAGCAAGCTTGAGGGAGCTTCATCCTTAGTATTTAGCTCTGGGCTAACATGATAATTGCTAACATTTCCCAGGACGCATGTGGATGGGATTCAACTCACCTAACGAGGGATTGCACACATTTGAGACATCTGGTCTGGGCACATTGCCTGGGACAGCAGGACCCCAACAGGCGAGTGACCCTATGCATCCATTGATACAGACACGTTTAATGCAGGCATCTTTCAGTTATGTCTTTAGTTCTTTGCATTCTGCTTTCTACATGTCATTAGCATTTTCCTGTAAGTAGGGGTACTCAGTGTGGGTGGAATGTTTTCATGGGCTAGTGAAATTGTCTCCTGAGTCCACAGGCGGGAGATTGAAACTATTTACTAAATTAAGACAAAGCAAACAACCTCCCCACTCCAAAAAGATAAAATGTTAGTTTCTGTTGCTTTGGAAGAAAAACATTTCAGCTTCTCATTAGGAAATGACATTTTGAATGTTGGTTAATGTATTTTAAGAATGAAAGAAAAAAAAAACAGCTTAAGGACCAGGAAAAAAGTAATTTAATTACATGTTAAATGAAACATTCCGCATTGATACAAAATAAGCTTTCTGTTCTGGTTAGAAAATTTTTTTCCTCTCTCATGTTTTTTTTTCATTTGGCCACTGAACAAAAAAAAATTCAACTGTGCCCTGAGCTCCAGTGTATATGTTTTGAATGCTAATGGCCACAAGAAGAATAACTCAATGTAAGTAAGTTACATTTTCAAAATTAATGAGGTCTGCTAATTGAGTTTATCCAGGTAACAAAATCCATCTAATAAAACATATCCATCAAATATAATTCTTCCAGTTCTATAAAAAATATATGTTTCTTTGCCTGTATATCATCTGTGTGGAGATAATGAATACCTTGTGACACTGGGGTCATGGGTCAAATCCCAGACCTTATTACAAATCTAGGGAAAATTACTTTTTCACTGACCTATAGTACGACCTAATAGTCTAGGAGGAGTTAAAGGCCAATTGTTCATTCAGCATCGCCAAATAATACATATATAAGTGTATATATATATTTAATAACACTGATGCAATGAAAACTTACTGCTGTAGATATGGATTTACAGCACATCCACAGGGATTTCTCATGCAGATCTCAAGATGTCAAAAAACAACATAACAGCAACACTCTGAAGTGTATGTTTGAAATGAATGATGACAGACCTTGGTGTGTGGGGTAGGGTTTTATTGTTCCTCCAGTGATTTGCCATAGCCCCAGATACTGCATCTCTAACAACTCTAGATGACAAACCATTCTCACACTTTTAAGGATGTGGGTTAATTGCAGCTACTTTTGCTGGTTGGAAGCAGGAAAGTTGTTCAAGGGCATCACTCCATGTGGCAGGGCTGCCAGTGCCAAAGGCTTTCTGAAGATGCCAGCCTGCACTTGCTGTGGTTCCATCTGGTGTTGCGGTGTGTGGGAACCAGGGAAACAATCCAGATAGATAGTTAGAAAAGCCCTTGGAAAGGGGCATCTGGGTTTGTGGGCAGTTTTTCTTGCTCAGGCGTACAGCACAGCCCCTCACATAACTGCAGCAGGAGGGAAGGATGAGTTACGCACGTGGTGTGTAGGACCAGGATCAGAAAGCAGGGCTGGGGAGTGGCGTGGTCACTGAGAACCTTGTAACATCTTGAAATTAGACCCTAAAAGTTTGTGCTAGCCAAAGGTGCTGGCACTCCGAAGAGAGCCATTTTGATCTATGGAGGCTGTTGCCTCCTCTGCTGTGTCTGAAGATACTGTCCAGCACCCGTTATTATCTGGCCTTTCACAAGAGCCTCAGGCAGTCAGAATGGGGGAACCTTAAATAATCACACATGTTTTCCACATTCATTTGCTCCCTTCTTTCAAGGCTCAGCCGCATTCTCAGCACACAGGTAATTCACATGCATGTTTCTTGGCAAACTTTTCTCCCAGCTCCCTTCCAGCCTGCTGCACAATCAGACGTCCCACGTTTCCTTCAATGGTTGTGTTGAACAGGATCCTGTGCATTTGAGCCTGCCTTGATTTGCAGGTTTGCTGCCCTATAATGACTGACAAACAGGCCACAGATTACTTCCATTTTATGACTTGAGTGTAGGGAAATTGAGCATCCTAATTAAGCACAGATGTAAGGTTAAAGTGTAGAACAATCTGGACTGGTTTTCATTTAAGTCCCTTTCTGATTCATTTGGTTCCATAAGAGAGTCACAATTAGAAAAAAATATTTTGTCAATGTTGAAAGCCATGTGATGTAGAACTGATTGGATTAAATCTGAGTTCATGTGAATTTTGGCAAATTCAATAAGGAGAGGCCCTTGGAAGTACTCTGTGGAAAACCTCCAATGGCTTTGCAAACTGTATTTGGATTTTCCGGTCCATAACGCTGTATGTGTTGACAGTGCACCATCCCCACATAATGTGAGAGCATTACAAACAAGTTTCTTCACTTTGCAGGAACTGTAAGGTCAGGCGTAGAGCAGAGCTGCAAACCTGGGCTCATTTGAAGATTCTCAGACTGTGCAAAAGGCCAGCTGAGTGTGGGTTAAGGGGTGACATGAGGAAAGACTTCAGTGAACGGCTTCGAACTGCTTGTGTCGGTACAGAAGTTGTAGGCTAAGTTAGAGAGCTTTCTAAAGTAGGGGTGGCCTCTTGTGCAATTATTTGCCTCATGGCCGTGACAAAAGCACCCTAATTTCTGGCTGCAATGTCTATGTACCACCACTGTGAGAAAGTTTTAACACCTGATATTAAAATGTCTTATGGAATACATTTCTGGGTCTCAAGCTGGTAAGTCCAATCCTACTAGTTTTTGACAGTCGTCTGGTTGTTCCCAGCTTTGGTTCCTAACTTTTTTTTTGTGAGGAAAATATTTACAGAAATACATGTGTCACGGTGGATCTACTTTTGGGGGGCAAGGAAGGAAGGCTGACAGAGTTTTGTCCAAGCCTTTCTCCCCAAAACCTCTCTTCCCCAAGCAGACAGAAAGAAATACCTCCCTGTTAGAGGTAATAAGACTGAAAAGGTTTGCTTTTGTCTTCTGACTTTGTTAAAGATAAAATTCAGCTCCTGGCTTCCCCTACGCTATGCAGGAATGTGCATCAGTTTTAATACTGGTAACATATGTCGTTGGTTTATATTATTTTTAATAATCCTTTGTTCTGTCTGTGTTGGCAAAACACAATCACCAGGACTCCTTTGGCTTGATAATCTTTCTGTAGGAACCAACAGACAAACAAGCACAGCCTTATTTTTAAAAAGCAGTTGTTTTCCTTCCCTTAGAAATGTGATGGTTTGTTATTAATACAAAATGGATTTGCCTTTCTTGAGGCTCTCTCTTCTCCAGTCAGACATTGGATAGCCCTGCAAATAAAAACCAAAACAAAGCAATAAAACCAGCACATTAAAATGGACCCCTGCAATACAGTCAAAATAGAAAGCAAGGAGAAGGCTTAGTGAAAGAATCACGAAGCTCATTGGCCATTTCCCATCTCTCCCCATGGTGGGGGACTGTCACATGGGGACAGTGGGGGTAAAGTCCCCTTTTGCTGTGGCTTTCTAAGAAATCTCTAACTGTGTTAGCTTTGCCTAAGTGCTTGAACTGATTTCAGAAGCTTTAGAAATACTCATTACTTTTTGATTCAATTTACAGAGCTCTGTCTTTTCCTTCTGTAAAATATGGAGGAGGGGGGGAAGTCACTTCATGCTTTTCCTGAAAACAAAGAAGGCAAAGCCTTCCATGAAAAAAAACTTGAAACACGCATCCAAAGACATATCTATTTTTGACAGGGCAGCTATGGCTGTGGATCTGTCTTCTCCATGTTGAACACAAAATTCAGGCATGCTCAGATCAATGGCTGAGGCTCTCAAGAAGATTGGGTCGCTTCACAATGTTACTCTGCAGCTCCATTAGTCCTGTCAGCTTATAGTGAGGACATATGTCTTGCCTGCACCCATAGTTCCCTAAATCAAAGCTGTTTCTGTTTTCACCTTTTAGGAAAATATTTATATTTGGTAATTGTGCCAGCAGCAAGAATTGTTTACATTGACTCCTTCCACTGCATCTCCCTTCTTCTGTGATTCTACTAGTATTGGCTTGTGACACTCTAGTTCATACAAAAAATGTAGCAATTCAGCTTGCTGATTTATCTCAGACTCCTGCTTTTTATTGACAGCTCTCTCTTGCTGCACAATTTTCCCTCCTGAAGTAAATTCTGGGCTCCACTGAGTCAGTGGGAATTTTGTCTTTTCCTTTCATCAGGCCAAGATTTCCTCTGTCATCTTCGGATACTGTCATGAATTTGCTCCCTATTTTATCATCTCTGCCTGCTCTGAATCTTGTTTCCTGTACTTCTTAAGTACTCTGTTTCTCATTCTTCTGATGCCCTTCCTCTTAAACACTGTACTGTGGTTGAAAGTCCTTGTAGGGAAGCCGAGGGAAATTTCCTCTGGAGAATCTTAAAATAATACATGCAATCTTCTACAATCTGGTATACCACAAGGCAGAAGAGGAAATTACACTCAGATCTTTTATACCATTAGAATTGACATAGAGATTAATCCTTCAGATTTATGTGGAATCTGAGCTGGCTTTTCTACCTCTCTAAGTTTTGAACGTGTAATTACATCTCTGTGGGGAGAACATGGATAGATTTTGTATGACACAATTATTCTTCCCCTTGTCTGGCCATCACAAACAATGAGAGCAACTTTTTGATACATCTTTGGAAGGCTGCATGCAAATCCCATTAACAAATTAAGTGCTATAAGGAAAATCTTCTTGAAGCTTTGCTGTAGTTGCTGGGAAGCCAAGATGGGTCATACTGTGAACCTGCAAAGAAAATGACTAAGCTAGTGATCTCTGTTTTGGAAAGAAACTTTTCCTTGGAGATGCTTTGGAGGCATGTGGGAGTATTTATTTGACTGGTATATGTAATTTGGTTATATCTTACTGAGTTGTGGATTATTAAGTTATTTTCTATTGAAGTACTTTTTCAAATCACCTGTAGTCAAGCGAATTCATACAGGTATGATATTAGTATGTTATTGCTAAAATAGTGCACAAAATGTTGCCAAATTTATTTTTTCTTTTTCTATAGTGCTATTGTGGGGTTTTGTAGAATTCTCAAATTTGAAGCTGCTGCTTGCCTCCTCTTACCATTCAAGAAAACAGATTTTGAAGTTACTTGCCTAAAATGGCAGCAATGCTACAGATCCCACCGAAATCATTTTCTACATCAGTTGCCTAGGATTTACTCACCTAAGTTTTATTGAGTTGTTGGGTTGTGGAACATCATTTCTGAAGCAGGGCTGAATCATTTGGATAATCTAAGAGCACCTGCTTTTCAGCACCAACTTAAGCATGCAACTTTAAAACTTAGCATCATACAGTGGAGGGCACTGGTGGGCAGATGGAACCCCTGAAGCACAGCTCTGTTAAGCAGTACGTGGGATCACATCTCACTTAAGAACCTTTCCTGCCTCCCTGTAAGCTATTACATGTTACTGTCTAAATATCTTTTATCTGAATCTGCCTCCCTTCACTGTAGAGACTGTGGTTTCTGGAAAATGTGCCTTTCAAAGACATTGAGGCAGCTATCTGTCCAGCTTACATTGCTTCTGCATGGGTACGCAAAGTAAAACCTGTCCAGGAGGATGTGATTTCAACCTAGTTTGGAAGTGACAAAGTAAACAAAGGAACCACTCTTACTATCATAAACACACAAAACCTGTGTCACAGCTGACATGGGAAGAGTTTTCAACACATTCAGCATTGAATCCTGGTTTATTGGGCTTGTTCACTTACTCATGCACAAAATCCAGCTCCTAGTCATGGATCCCTCTAACATGCAGCCCGTAGTGCGACTTGGTGCAACTTTGCTATACTAATTCAAACTCATTAAGAAAAAAATCCAAGCATCATATTACTCTCTACATTGCATACGTATATGGAAGCAGCTAATAAAGTCCATGCTTGTGCCAGGCAGGAAGGGGAAATTTAAGGGCTTGTTAACACTTTTGAAATGAGAGGAAGAAAAAACTCAACTGGATGTGTAGATCTGTCTTCTTACCACAAGATGGTTTCTGCCTTGTGCCTTTGCAGCCAAGCAAAGGAACAGGACCAAAAGGTCTCCTAAAAATGGCTTGGATTAACTGGTTTGGAGATGCACCAACCTTGTCATTTCCAGGAAACTGGTTAGAAATTTTCCATCTAAATTGGGAATGACCTGAATGGAAAGAAGATGTTGCCAAACTGTTAGCAAATCATCCATGCCCACCCTCTGTTTTCCTATAGTTCTCCTTCGGCCTGACTCACTTCCTCCTGGAATCAGTGGACAACTCTTCCTTCAATTTATTGGAAACTTAGCTGGCCCTCTGCTTTTTATCTAGAATTTCTGGGAAATTTGTGTACAATGTTTGAGTTAATGTAAATGTAAGCATTTATTGTACAGAGAATATGTACTGAAAAGCAATACTGTTTTATATAGTAAGCATTCTGCTGTGGACACTGTGCACATGGTATCTAATAAAACTTGTAGGAACACAGAAATGTGGGGTCCTTCACTTTGGGTTGACTTTCACATGTAAGACCTTAGCTACACTGAGATCACACTATGAAACAACCTATTGTATACATCTTGCACTGAAAACAAAAGGTAGAACTTCATTGAAATAATCATAAAACTATTTTTCCTATACTAACTACAGCTGTGGGGCATGTTTCTATGGAAACAGTTTTCCTTATGTGCTTCTCTATAGCTAAAGGTCTCAAATGGACCTTCTGTCTACTCATTGCCTGTATAAACTGCAGATTCTGTACAATAATCTCTAATACAGATCAGCTGAATCTCCTGATATGTGTCAGAAAACATTATCAGGAGGCAAACACTAGTTATTGCAGGTTCCCATAAATTTATAGATAATCAGGTCCTTAGTGGCAAGTTGGCATCTTAGGTGTAAGGAGTGTATTGAGGAGTTTTGATTAGAGGTCATTGTCCTATCCAAAGCTGTAACACACAGCGATGAATTCTGCAGCTTTCCCTTTGCTGTACAAAGATTTCTGTTGCTTTGATTTGAATAATTTATGCTGCATACTGCATTGGAGGTAACAGACGCTAAACACAATTTGTTCTTTGTTGACGTAAGTAAAACACTCGCAAAATTGCAAATTAAATGAGCCATGCACCTTAAGTATTTTCCTTATTGTAAACCATCACTGCAGAAAAAGATGGTATAAGTAAAGCTGATACTTGCTCAGCAGTACCTGACAGTACAAGCTTGTTGGTAGATAAAGCCACATAGATTGTGAAGCAGCTGTTATTGAAAAACACGATGGATTACCTACTTTTTCAGATATTCTCAGATTATGAACTTCTAGTCCATGCTGCGCAAGCTCTCCTTACATTATTCACATTCAGAGACACTTAAATGTAAAGGTATACAGATGCAATCATTTTATTTATATGCTTATGTACACGTAGTAATCTGTGTGTGAATAATGCAGAAGCAGTTAGGAGTATAGCAAGTGATATGTACAGGAGTGGGTTTTATTCGGTTCAGTAGAAGGCAAAATGTATATTTACATTTACAGCTGAGAGGGTTTGTTTTCAGACTGTGGGATATCATTGGTAGAGCATAGGCCACAGCCATGCACATGGTTACCAGAAAAAAATTGTTGTATAGCTACTCCTAAGAAATTATGAGGGTGGCAGGCAATAACTTTTGAGTCCATAGCATTGCATAGCAGGGTAAGACTCATTGTATCCTACTTTAAAGTTTAGCATGACTCTCAGAGAGCTGCTTGGAATCCTCGAGAAGGACCTTGAGAAGTGAAAGTGCATTATCCCTCTGAGGTGTGCACCATAGTTTGAGACGGGTGAAAGAAGTGAAACAGGACAAATTCCCCCGTAGGGGTGATAGCCTCTTTATGCAGTGTAGGAGAGGAAGCCCACACCACCAGCTTTAAATGGTCACTTAAATTTTTAATAAGTAAATTGGAATGACAAGAATGCATTTCTACTTCTCATTACCCAATACCTTCAGTTTACATTCTAAAATGTGATTCATTTATGCGTTGAATTTACGATCAACTTCACTCTTCATCAGTTACATTATCAGTTTTCTCTTTATTACTCACTCAGTTCAGGCAAAATAAACAGGCAAGTCTGTAAGATATTTTATGTAATAATTTCCCATTTCTGGTTCCGTTCTGTGGCATAGTGTTCCTTGGACTTTTTTCATGGGAGACTTTGACAGTTTATACTTTACATATAGTACATAGCTGATAAGTGTACAGTCTATGTGGGTAAATGTGCTTGGGTCAGCTTGCCCAGGTGGGCACACTGAATTTGGGTAATGGGTGGCAGACAGCAGTGAGCAAGGAGGAGTGCACTCTGAGCTCAAATGCAGCTCGGTCATGTTCTGGAACATCTGGGAATTGAGAACAATGTCCCAGTTTAATATTGTGGGGAAACCGTGTGTGCCATCCACACACCCAGTCCCTGCTGCCACCACTGGGGGTTATTGATCAGACATCTGTTGGGAGGGAAAATCCACACTATAAAAATGGCCACAGATTTCCTGAACTTGACATTATTACGAGTGTTTTTACCAGGACAGCATGTGCCCAGAATAACCAGGGGTTACTTGAACCAATTTGGGATTAGGTTGTGGCCTCCTGAAGGAGTCTGTATGTGGAGTAATTCTGTTTATTCCTGTGGAATTTCATTACACCTTTTCCTGGGTACTCAAAAGAGGAGTTTTGCTTATTTGTCACAACTCCCTTACATAAATTTAATTCCATGGCATTTGCTATTGTTTGAATAGCTAGGGTTTTTATTTTCCCCAAATGAGCATTTGGAAAAATGTGGGATCCTGAAAGCTTTTAAAAATATATTCAGCATGGGGAAATGCTGCAAAGTGAATAAGGGGCTATGGATGGCATTGGATCAAATAAGGGGAAACCTGTGGAAAAAAGAGTACCCTGAAAAAAGATTAGTTTTGTTAGAAGCACAGAAGATACCTAAATAAATAGACATACACACACAAGAAATCCTAAAATCCTTCTTGCCTTGTTTATGCTTTTGGTTCACTACCAGACATTTTTCATCCAGTTTATTTATATCAGCCACCTGAGAATGCCTCTGACCAATGAAACATCTCAGAACCACCTTACAAGCAGGTTTTATTCAAATCTCTAATACCATTAAAAAACAAAACAAAACAAAACAAAAACTTACTGATGAGTTACAAGTACAAAAGGATTACAAATATACATACTTATTCTATTGATAGGTCTCACTTATTTCATGGTCAGCTTCAATGATTCAATACTTTTATCTCCAGACTGTTTCCAGTCACTTGTGCAGAAGATTATTATTATTATTAAGGACATATGGTCTAATGCTAAAACATTGGCTGTCCTGCATTTCTTTTCAATTTCATTCTTTTTTCTTTTTTTTTTTTTTTTTAACACATCCATATATAACCAAGTGTATTGAAGCTGTAGTTAAGCCCTGTGCACCTGCTTGAGCTTACTCCTCTTCTCCCAATAGTCAAAACAAATCTCTGTTAAGGTTAAATGTGAAGAAAATGAATAAACAAGGAAAAACGCATTAAAAAGAAAGTTCTCCAGAGCTGAGCAGAGCAGCGAGAGCCAGAACCACCTCTGGTCTGTAGCCCTTTTTGTCCCTGACAAAGGCCAATTGTGCAGGAAAAGCTTCCCAAATCTGAATGCCGGCATCTGCAGGTGCCTGAGCACTGAGTGCTCACTCCTGGCCCTGGAGGATCTGGTTGCCTCAACCCACACTGATGGTCTGAAGCTTCCTCAGCTGTTGAGCTAAGTCTCCTCTGGTTCTTGTCACTTTTAACACCAGTGTTTCACTAGCTAGTTATGGTTCTGCATCTTGAATTATGTAAGAGTTGTAAGGGCTGCCTGTAGTAATGTTTTCGTCGTTCGTCAGCCTTTTACTGTTACAGTATATTGTGCTAGGTGCGAAGAAATGCCTGATTTGGATTTGGCTTTCACCGTAGCTGTTTGCTTCCATACCTTAGTCAGTACTTTCCATGGGATGTAGGAATCTGAAAAAACTTCCCTTTAGCACCTCTGTGCCAAATGTTGGTCTATGTGTTCCCTCTCCATTAATTAAGGTAGTATACTGTTGCAGCCTTGAAGCAACAGTGTAGTAGAGCTCCAGCTAAATCTCGTAGGAAGGGAAGGTGATGTTATTTTACAACAGAACTGGTCTCTCTGGCTCATGCTCTCACACCCACAGGCTCTCAAGCCCCAGGTCTTGGGTCTGCACAGCCTGGTGGCATTCCCAGATTCACTGTTCCCTGACAGGCAGAACAAGAGGCGCTACCTAGTGACTCGTCTTCACATCTCTTGGGATTTTGGACTGGTGGATGTGTTCTGGGTTTGGATGTACCCCTTTTGGTATTTGTCAATCACTGCCCTCTTTTGTCTCTTTTTACTTTCTATGCCACCTCTGGAATCATTGGGATTTATTCTTTCTCCTTTGCCTCTTTTTCTGGATTTTTGAATGCTCCCCCCACTCGTTGTTATTAAAGTGCTTATTAGTCAGCTGTTCCCATGATTAGTGTCTTTCCACAGGCTTCAATTTCTCACTTTTCAGGTGTTTAAAGGTGCACTGCACCTTGCTTTGGGGTGAGGAAATTTTGCTCCTGACCAGCATCATCTCTGTACTTTATATAGTGGAGAAATGCCTAGTTACACAACACACCACTACTAGGTGTCTTCAGTTGTCTTAGCATGGAGCATTATTGCTCATCGGATTCACTGAAAGGCATGAGAAGTACAGCTGTAAAGAGCAAAATGTCTGAATAAACTAAGATCTTCCTACAGTTTTCTGAGAGGTAACAGATCCAGTATTCGGTACTTCAGGCAGAAACTCTGGGGAGCCGTCTCATCTCTATCTGCAGCCAGGGACACAACAGAAGTAGCTGTACTGGCACAACACAGCAGTGTATCCTGGCTGTGTCTACATAAGCAAGTAGTTTATCCCAGCAGGACCTGATCTCTACAGCAAAATGGTGCTGGGCCCCTCACATCCATGCCATCTTCATTTTGAGGGGTTTACTTTGGCCTGTATCAAGTCAGGACCTGGGGAATGAACTCCAACTATTGATTGGCGAGCACCAAGTCACCTCCTGATGCACAGCTTCCAGTGGTGCTTGATGGTCATAAGATTTATGTGATGAGCATACTCCCAATCTGAGCCAGAAGACTGGTGTCAACACATGTCTGTGCCCAGTATGGGCTGGATGCAGCATCTTCTTTGGGAGCAGGAAGGAGAAGGGGAAAGGGATTGTGACTGCAGGAGGTGGAGAGGAGCTGTTTATACGGGCTATAGTTCTGCTGTTGGATGAGTGATAGCTATAGGCTGTCAGGGACGTTCAGAAAACCCCTTGAATTAGGTGCTTAGAATAGACCCCTTGAGGGACTTGCCCCTATCCTTGTGTGAGGCAGTGAGACTAGCCTCACAAATGAAAAATGTGAGCATGGTGGTACACTCAGCAACCTGGGTGTCTGCGCACACACTAAGCCTGGACTCCTAAACATAAATAGGGGCACCACGAACCCACCTGAAAATTAATTCTCAAGGTCAGGCCTTTGAAAACATCTCATGAAGCAGGCAGGCAATTATGAAGTATTTCAAGTGTGGTGATGCATCTAAATTCATTTCTTACTGACAGGTGTTGGGCAGCTCCAGAATGAACATCTTGCTCAGGGATGGAGTGTACTCTGCTGCTCTGGTTTGGGGGCACTGGTGATACTGGTGGCTTTCAAATTTTACGTCAGGGACTTATGGTCTCCAAGTGCATCAGAACCATGGTTAATTTTGAGCTGTGATCTTTAGGATTATAGGATAATTCAGGTAGAAAAAGACCTCAGTATGTCACCTAGTCCAGCTATAAATGGAATGAACTCTGCAGCTGACCCATATGTACTTACCACAGTGTGTGTCATGTAATACCTAGTGAATGTTGATATTTTTATCCTGTACAACACATTTTGTTTAATACTAAGGGTAGATGTAGATTAAGAAGTCTATATTGTTTATTATTTGTAAAAATATAATTTTAATATATTGACAAAACGTTGCTGATATTCTATACGTAGTTTTACTTGGCAAACAAATTTCAGAATTTTTTATAATCATTTTGGAAAGTCATTACTTTGTCACTTTTTATGTTAAAAATGGCTTCCAGTAGCAGAACTAACTGACATCAGCTGTTCAACTTGGTAAATAGGAGAACCACATGAAGTCACCTGGTTTGCAACACACGTCTAACTCAGGGACAAGAAAAACTGGTTGCTGTTGAGCCTTGTTACTGATTGATTGTCTAATAAAAAAAAAAACAAAACCAAACAACCCAAAACAGAAAAAAACAAAGCAATATTAAGAAATGTCTGTTCAACAACTCCTGCCAAAAATCTTTCTTAAACTACAATTTAGGATTAGCAAATATACTCATACAATTTTTCTCCCAATGGGCCTCTTTTATTTTAAGATCACTTTAGAAGTAATATAAATTTGAAGTGTGTACAATTTACATTTGACATTTCATCCAATCTATCTATTACATAACAATGATGTATCTGAACATGAAGAGTCTTGAGGCATAGGAAGGTTGCCTAGTAGTGCATAAATAGACCACAAAGGGAATTTTCTTCTCGCTCATTCACATTATGATTCTTTGAAGGACAATGTCATTTTTCTATCTCCTCCCTCAAACAGCATGAAGACTGCGTCCACAGAGCCTGAGTATTTGCCATGGGAAAACAAAACAACAAAGAGGAAAAAAAGCTGGTTTGAAAAATCTTAGAAAGTAAGGGACAAAAAACACAACCATGTTTAGCAGTTGTTACTAGTAAGTTATTTTTTAAATTAATTGCATCTGTGTGCTTCTGGAAAAGCAATCACATGAGCTATTACTGCAAAATTTAAATAAGGAAAACTATTCAGAACACTCCAATGCGTTTTACTCATGTATTCATAAAAAGCAGGAATTAGTCAGTCCCAAACTGTTTGACTGCCCAAACTTTGCCTACAGCAGTCCCCCTTTCTTGCTCCCTCCGTGCCATGCTGTGTAGGCACACAAAGTGAAAGCAATCTGAGCTAAGGTGTGTTGCAGAGGCTGAAGTCTACCCTCACTCTGCTCGTTCTGTGGGTCGGGGAAGGAGACAACCTCTGGCAGAGGAACAGCAATAAACAGCTGGTGATGGTAACTTCTTAAACTGTTCCAGCTAGGTCTGCCAGATCTAATCTAATCATACCCCTCTTTTGTTGTAATGGAAAAAAAAACCAAAAACACCCCAATTTGTAATTACTTAAACCTACTTAAACCTACCCTCTCAACTGCACTCTCTAATTTGAGGTGCCTCACCTTTTGGTGATTTAGGGGATATGCAGGACATGACTTTTTGAAGAGTACGGCACTTAATAACTTATTAGGGTTGAAGACAACAGGAATTGACAACACATGCCATAGTTTTAAATCTGGATATGCTGCCTTGAATCAGGGAGGGATTGGAGACACGTAAATGACTGGCCACTATTGAGGCCCGGGCTCTGCTCTTCCTAACCACTCTGGTAAAGGCTTTGTGCCTCTTCATCAAGCAAGTGTGAGGTCTACGTACTGCATGGGTCCTCTCTTTCCATGAATCACCCCTTAAAAATCACAGAAACCACTTTGCTGTTTCGTGTTTCTGTCTTAAGAAGAGCAGTGATTTTTGAATCATTGGTGGTTTAGACCAATCTGCCAAAGCAGAACAGACGAGACGGGTCAGTTTGGTGGGCAGCAGTGGTTATCAGTTATTATTTCCATGTAATCTGGTAAGATGTTTGCTGAGGGGCAGAGACCCCACAGAGGTGCTGTGAAGATACTTTCCTGAATTTAGCTCATGACAACAAGATGTGATGAGCTCTGAGGCCAAAGGCAGAAAAAAAATAGAGAACCTGTTAAAGTTATTATCTGTGTTATGGAAAATGCCTAAGGGTCCTAAGGAACATGAAACTGCCAAGCAGTAGACACAACAAAAATAGAAGCAGTGCCCTGAGCTTTATAAACTGTGTAGATAAGGCAGACAAATGAAGAGAAGACCAAATGTTCTGTTTAATTTCTGTCTTGCAGGTGGGAAACTGAGGCAGAGAAAGATTAAAAAGTTACTCACTCAACAGCACATGGCAAAGCCACAGATGACAAACCCCAGATATTCCAGGCCTTCAGCATCATCATCACCAAAATCTCTTTTGTACCCAAACTCTTCTCCTTCTGGCTTTTGCTGGTGTTTTATATCTGCAGCAAGACTTTTAGGTTAGTGTAGAGCTGGCCTCCTGTTTTCTTTTTTTCTGTACAAAAGCTCATATATATAAAAAAAACTATATATTGTGCTTGATGCCACACCTTAGATCAAAGTGTGCCTCCTTTCAAAGGCAAGCAGTTAAACTTCAGGCAGATTGAGCTGACCCTTCTCTTTCCCCAGCATGACCCTCCTGAATACTTGATTGAGTCATGGGAAGGACAGTGATGGCTCGGAGAAAGGCCATGATGACCTCTACTAATACTAACAAGTTTCACTCCCTGTGAACACAGCAAGGATTCATTAGCGCAGGGAGGATCCAAAAATACATAGGATGAAGAAAATTAGGCAAATTAAAGATGCACTCAATTTTGCCTCCTCTAAAATGAATTCCCACAGGAGTGCAGTCAGTTTAACTAGTTTAAAAAGCTGTGGTGTCTAGAGGCAATGTACTTAACTGTTCCATTCTTCCTTGCACTTTTAGCACCCATCTCCTTGTCTTTTTCTAGTTGCCAGAAGGATTTATGCAGGGTTTTTTCCCCCTGCTGCCCAACACAGGCTCTTTGCACATTTTCTTGAGACCTTTGGCCCCCATCCCTCTGCTTGCCTGCATAAGCAGCCAGCCAGCCCTTGCCAACCCATGGTGAGCAAGCTGCTTTCTGGGTTACCTGAGCCTGGAAAAGCACTCAGGGTCTACAAAGTCTTTCATATCTCTCCAGTTGTTCTTTAATGTGGAAAGCAGGACTGTCCCACCACAGTAATCAAATGACAGTCTCCTTCAGTGCAGTCCATACGAGGGTTTCCTTGGAACCTCCCTGCAGCAGACAGGCAAACCACCGAGAGCTGATAATCTTCTAATTAATAACACGGAGTTAGTGAATAACTCATGCTTTACAAATAAGTCAGCACATGGAGGTCTCAAGACCCCAGTGTATCCAAAGGAAGCCCGAGAGAAACTAATTGACATCTGTGGGGGCTACAAGGTCTGTTGGCTAGCCTTGCAGCTCTCCACAGCTGCTCACACGTACCCAGAGGAACTAAGGAGAGGCTGCAGGCGGCCAATTTTTAAACAAAACCAGAAACCTCCACAGGCTCGTCAATGGGTGAATATTTGTGCACGTGGATGTGCACTGAGGGGTGTAAACGGGAGCACATGGTGTGATTTGTGCGTGCAGGAGCCTAAGTCCTGCTTATTTAGGAACATCGAGGACAGAATTCCCCTCTTTAAGGAAAAACAAATGAATAAACACCCTTGTCTCTGGCAGTGACTCCCACCCCCTGCCCCAAAAGGAGTAGCATTACTATGCCATTAAACCTTTTCCTTCCCACAGCTTTTCCTCACTCAGCATTAAATGAGGACCCAGCGCAGCAGAGGGACCTGCAGATGTCAGCCCTGGGCCTCCATTTCCTTGGGGCTGATATTAGGAGACCCAAGTATACCTGAAGGCCACATCCATACTGCTGAGCAGCTGAGCATGCATGAGTGAACCTCAGACAAACCACTGACAGGGCATTTCTTGATGCAGAGGTGGGGGGAAAGTGCAAAGAGAAAAAAAAATAATATCCACTGGGAAGATAAACCCCAAAGCCCCTCCAGTGTGGGGAAAGGAGGGAAAATACTCTTCTTCGCTGCTTCTAGTGCCAGCAGCCCCACCACTGCAGCACAACCACTAGAGCTGGAAGGTGGCCCCACAACTTTCCAGGTGTCCCAGACACCACCTTCCACAGATCAACCACTTCCTCCAAGGGCTTCCTGAGGGCCAGCAGCAGCCCAAGGCCCTCTGCATCACACAGGCTCTGGGGGTGTTGGCTCCACTTGGCCAGATGAGGGCTGTGAGTTCCCTGCAGCCCCAAGCATCAGCCTGAATCATTGCTCTCCTCGTAGCGTAAGCAGCAGCAGGGCAGCTTAAATCAGTCATTTCAAAAGTTGAAGATTTTACACGGCAAGTGCGGGGATCCTTTGAAAAGACAATAAAACACATGGCAGAGTTTCTGGTTTCCCTGTGTTTCTAAGTCTAGTCAAGTCCAGTCTTCAAGAATTTCCAGCTCCAATTCATCTACAGAAAGCCTGGGCGCTTGCAGATAATTAGCTTGGAAGACCTCTTTGTTGCCTCATCCTGGCTCTGTATGATATGCTCTGGTGAGTCGGAGAGTTTAGTTCACTTAGAATGGGGTCATGTTAAGAAAGCTTGAAATCCTCAAATTGCCTCTGTCGTTGGTAAAAATAAGACTTACTCTTTCAAATGCTGTTTACAGAGGCACAATGCAAGCCCCCGTCAGTGTGTCGTGGCCCACTGTACACGGTAGGTGCTCCCCAGGGCTTCTGTCCTGTCCACAGGCAGTTCCCAGGGTTAAGTGAAGCCAAGGGTGAAGATCGAGCGCAATATAAAAGAAAACCACAAGAACGGGATGTTCCAGGAGTAATGAAACACTAGGGAAATTAGGAGTGGGATGCATGTATCTGGGAGAAGTTTTAATGTGCAATTCAAGGGCTGAGCATATTAAATTAAGTTTGTTGTACCACTTATCCCACTGGTTTTCTTCTACCAGAGCTTGGCTTTCTGGCTACTTCCACTCTTCTTTTTCTATGCTAGACACTGACGTGTGCTGCTGTGAAGGACATTCTGGCTCAAGCAAATTTGGGGGTGTCTCATCTGCACAAATGTCCCTCTCACCAGCAGCTTTGCTGGTGTTGTTTCACTCTGTAGAAATATGAGGAGGTTTTTGGGGGGCAGCAGCCTTGCTGTTGGGCTGGTACCCCAGGGAACGCTCTTGGCTGCAACCCCCAGGCTGCCTTCCAGTGGGCTACCCCACCAAGGGGGCCAGAGAGTACAACAGAGAATTAGGAGCCTTTTCGTGCTGATGCTCACAAGGTGGAAAGCCAGTAACAACTTCTTCCCCAAAGAGGGGAAGGAAGAGAGGGCGGGGGAAGGAGAAAAGGGCAAGCTGCTTCTCGTACTACACTGCAGACCCCACTCCGTGTTACTGTCACCACTGACCCCGTAGAGCCTCATTTGGCAAGACGCTGAAAAGCAGATCGGACTGCTGTCGTATAACTTGGTTGCACCACTCACTCACTTCTACCTAGAGCTACTGTTCCCAGGCTTCCCACCTCCCCAAGTCTCACCTACAATAATCCCTATCATAAGCACCTCTGCATAACCCTCCCTCTGTATAGCACGGGGGGAAGCCCTGCCTGCTGCCCGCGGTAGAATGTCTCCATTGTGGCCCCGTGCAGGCGCTGTATATAATCTTTCTCTGCCAATATATGTCTTCGGGAGCTGCCCCTCCTCCCCCTCCCGAAAATAAAACGACTATTCTTTTCTGGTTTAAGTAGATTTCGTGCAATAAAAAACATTTTATTGCTTCCAGTAATTGGTATTTAATTTGCAGGCCTTTACAACTTGCAAAGAACAGACTGCTTTAGCTGGAGAGCTGGTATGTGTGTGCACTTTGTGGATTTTATTCCACTGGCACTTGCTTAGTTGACCTGTGTAAAACGATACAATTATGGTTTTGCAATCAGAAAGGCTGCAGATAAAGACCTGGAGAGACGTTATAAGGTCCTGGGTCCAATTTGAAGCAGCAGGCAAGACAATATAATTTTAGGGGGCGCTGCCAGCCTCAGACATCAAAACTTGACTCCTGTTAAGTGTTTTCCATTTTACTGTCAAAATATCAAAGGCTGTCATTTAAACCCGGAGTCTCTTAAAGTTGATTTTCTTTCTCTCTCCTTCTCCCCCACCTCTTTTTTTCCCCATTTAACTACCCCGATAAACGCGAGGCGAGGTAACCTGTGAAATGTTAGTCCCCTCACTCCCCACCCGGCCGCGCAGGGGCATTGAAGCCCGCTGCAACCCTTAGTCCTTTTTTAGAGTGAAATCTCTCCCCGACCGGTCCCATCTTTTTCCGACGGCCGCGGGGCGCGG
>NW_008631163.1:1374-1745 GCF_000691845.1 Merops nubicus | reverse complement strand
CGGCCCGGGGAGCGAGGTGAAGGAAAAAAAACAACCAAAACTCTTTCATCCTCAAAAATGCTCTGGCACCCCTCCTGCACCGAGCTCAAAGCAGCAGGATTAAAGAGCTGGCAGAGGAGGGGAGCGCGGGGGCCGGTCCCCAGGAGTTTGGGGTGCGTGGCTCTCGTCCCAGCCCGCGTGCCGAGCTGCGCTGGGGACAGCGAGGGGACAGGGACAGGGAGAGTGGCTTTGGCGCTGGCCCCTTTGTTGCCATCCCGTTAGAAAGGCTCCATGAATCCAGGGACCCAGTGGGGACCCCGGCACACGCAGGCAGGGACCAGGGACCCCACTGCCATCGGAACAGGGACTGGGGACGCCCGCACCCCCACGCA
>NW_008631163.1:0-1352 GCF_000691845.1 Merops nubicus | reverse complement strand
GAACAGGGACTGGGGACGCCGGCACCTCCAGGCAGGGACTGGGGACCCCCGTGTCACAGGGACGAGGACAAGGGAGGCTGGCACATGCAGGCAAGGGACCAGGGACCCCAGTGGCACAGGGATGGGGTCTAGGGACCCTTACACAGGCATCGAGGGGAGTGGGGACCCCGGCACTGCAGAAACAATGAGCAGGGACCCCGGCATGCACAGGCACCACTGGTGTAGGGATGGGGACACCGGCGCACACGAGCAGGGCACAAGGACCCTGATGCAGTGGGGACAGGCACAGGGGGACCCTCGTGCTATTGGGACAGTGACACACAAGGTGGGGTCCCTGGCACACACAGACAGGAATCCAAACAACCCAAAGGTGTTGGGACAGGGACCAGGGACACCAGCACAGGCACAGTGCCAAGGGGACCCCAGCACACATGGGCAGAGGACCAGGGACCCTGACGCCATGAGGACAAGGACTGGGGACCCCAACACATGCAGGCAGGGCACTGGGGACCCTGATGCCATGGGGACAAGGACTGGGGACCCAAACACACACACTCCCAACGTGATGGCACCCTGGAAAAGGCTTTTTGGGACACAGACCTGCAGCGTAACCACATGTCCCAGAGGCATTGTGCCACCACTTCACCATTCCCAAGCCCAGTGGGGCCAGCAAAACGCCACCAGGAAAAGCCAAAATTGGGGAGGGGAGCACATTTTGCTTTCCCAAGGTCCCATCATCTCCTCCCCCTCCTCCTCGCCACCTCTCCCCTTAATTACCTGCGATAAAGAGTCCAGCTCTGTAATCCAAAAAACAAACCTCATCACAGCTAATTAGGTGCCAAAGGCCAAGAGCAGAGCTCATTTATGGGGCCACTACGACAGCAGCCTGCAAGGACTCTGCTCTGGGGCTGCCCATCCCTCCCCAACATGATGCAACCTCAGAGCTGCACCGGCGCTCACCGCATCCCGGCCCCCTGGCACTGCTGTTTGCCACATCCCGGCACTCGGTGGTACCCAGCACCGTGGCACTCTGCTCACTGCACCCCAACACCCCACAGTATTCAGCACCCTGGCACTCGGTGGTACCCAGCACCATGGCACTCTGCTCACTGCACCCCAACACCCTGCAGTAGTCAGCTCCCTGGCACTCGGTGGTACCCGGCACCCCAGCACCTGCAACAGGGGTCTAGGGTTTTTTTTGGCCAAGCACCCGCGGCTCCGGAGGCGGCTCCGGCGCTGGCGGCGCACGTGCCGGCGCATCCCGGGTGCGAGATCTGAAGCATCCTCATCCCTCACAAACACGTGGTGCCGAAGCCGCTCACCGCGCGCTCCAAACTTCGGGGCGGCCGCGC
>NW_008631162.1:0-785 GCF_000691845.1 Merops nubicus | reverse complement strand
CCTTATCTGGGAGAACAGTCATAAAAGAATTCACAAGCATTCTGCACCTCACGGCAGAACAGGGAGAAAGGAACTATTGAAAATTAAAAAAGAATAACACATATTGAGGAAACACAAAGTAACATCTCTCACAAAATTATCAGTAAAAACACAGCTAATGAGGAAGAGCAGATGTTCACTAAGGACAAGAACTGACCAAAACCGGCTCAAAACTATAAACTTGCCAAATCACCACATTCCAGACAAGAGGCAAAAAGTACATCGGGAGGAGGACATAGGGCCTTCGTCCCAGAGACCACTGCCCACATCTCGAAGACCCCTGCCCACAATTACCAGGACGATCTGCGCAAGCGCTAAGGACTGATAAGCTAATTATAATACAAAGCGAGGCTAATTATAATATGAAGCGGGGATAGGTGGGGTTAGGTAATGGATATGTATAGGCGTCAATTAAATATGTAATGTTTTACTGAATAAATATGAAATAATTTACCACTTTGGGCATGCACATTTGTGGTGGAGCGATCCCCCATGCATCTGCGCGCAATAAACTTACCTACTTTATAACTTTCGAGTTATAGAGTCTATTTCCATACGTGACCAGAATGCAGAGAGGTTGACAGTGGTGCCCTCACTCGTTCATTTGCTTTCAGTGTATTGCAACATATTGAAGTTCACGTCTTCCAGGTTAAGGGGATTTACAGATTATAGTATCTAGTTTTAACTAAACTGACCCTCTTAAAATGGACAAGTGTCTTAAAAAGATTCCTGCAAAGAAACTGCAG
>NW_008631161.1:255-5950 GCF_000691845.1 Merops nubicus | reverse complement strand
AAAGGAGCCAGCGCTGGCGCTGCGCAGCCCTGCAAGACACGCCTGCCTGGGCTGGCTCTGTCCTCATTCCTCCCAACCCCTCCAACAATAACAGCAACTCCTGCCTGCAGCTGCCTCCTCGGGGGAGATGGGCTTGTCCTTCCTCTGCTGAGCGATGGAGCTCCCAAGCCTGTGCCGTGTGAGCAGGTGAGGATGTCTGCTGACAAGTCCAAATGATATTTTCAGGTAAGTGATTACCTTGAACTAGCAGCTAGAGTCAGGCTCGTGCTTTTTATGACCCTCCTCTCAGTAATTACCGTTGCCCTAGATTGTCAGAAAGCTTCTCACAAGGTTCTGCAGCTGAAGAGGGGCTCTGAAGCCTTTGAGAGCACCCGCTGCCGGAGCAGCCGCGGGTCCCCGGCGCAGGGTGAGGACGAGCCGGGGCTGCCCTGTGGCTGCACACACTGCCCGGCTTGTGCCTCCCTTTGTGTAACTCCTGCAGGACCAGGAACGGGCTGTGGTTCACGGGCTCGCTCTCTGGGAGTCTGATGAAGTGTGTCTCGGGGGCACTCAGTGTGCTGCAGGGGTTCCGTGCCGCTGGAGGTCCAGGACATCCTGCCCAGGAAAGCTGCAGCCCCGTGGCTGCTGTGGCACGGGGAGTGTCAGCGAGTGCTGCTGGATTTGTGTTTGTACCAGAGCTCCTGCTGGGCTGGTTTGTGTTCTGCTCGCAGAGCTGTTCTCCCTGCAGCTCCTTCCCTTTGCCAAACACTCTGTGTCGAAGCTGGGGGGATCACTCTGGCTAATACTTAGAAGGGAAAACAGACAATAACTTGTTGGTTAATATCTGGGAGTTCTGGTGTGACAGCCACTGATGGGCAGGGGAGAGAAATTTTCTGTGCAGAGTAACCTACTTTTTCTTCTCTCAGTTCTGACACCAATAATGGAGATGAAATTTGCTTTAACTCTTTGTTTATACAAAGGCTGCTTTATCACAGTGAAAACTGCATTGCTTTGGCAGGTTACAAAGAAATGACCATAATGAAAACAGTAATAGATGCTTTCTGCACAGATTCCATCTGTTACTTTTCTCCCTGTGAAACAGTAGGTTTGCTGAGAGACAGGTGAGAGGTTAATGGTGTTGTGAAGGAAGCTCGTGTTACAGCAGTGACGTGCCGTTACTGTGGAGCCTGTGAGGAGCACAGGGGGGTGTCAGCACCCCACACACAGCCCACCTGCACCCCAGCCTGGGGCTGCAGGTAACAGCTCCTCTGTGGGACAGCTCCCCTGCTTCCCTTGCCCGTAGCAGTCTGAAATAAGGAGTCCAGCAGTAGGTCTCTGCACAAAAAGCTCTTCCCAGAGCAAAACTGTTTGCCGAGCACTGCTCAGGGTGGCTGTCCTGCTGCAAGGTCCGAGGCAGCAGAAGCCAGAAGGGGTCAAACACCAGACTGGGCTTGCTGTGGATGTCCTTTTGCTGTAGAAGATGTGAATGTGCAGCTCAAAAGTTTCCACTGTATCTCTGGCAATTAGGACTTGGTCCAAAGCCTGCTAAAGTCATTGGGGACCGTTCCACGGGCTTTAGATGGGGAGTTACATAAGTTTGTGTTGTTCAGAGGGGAGCACGGGGAGGCTGAAGGCATGAGCTGACTCACAGCTGCGTGCTGCTCTGCCAGGGCGTGCAGAGCCTGCTCTCAGAGTGCCCACCAAGTGTCCTGGGCAGCACCGGGCAGCATCAGCTTCTGAACGAAGCCTTCTAGTGTCCTCCTGTGCCAGGGCACTGGCTCCTAGCAGAGAGAAAACGGTCAGTGTCAGCTGCTGGGACCCAAATGGCTTTGTTTTCCTGGCGTGGTGGGAAACAGTTCTGCTTCCTCTGTGCAAATGAAAGGGTCTCAAGGATGACTGCAAACAGCAGGACCCTGCCAATTCCATACTCTGGGAGAGCAAAGTATTGCTAACCCCCTGAGCTTTCTGAGGCTCACTGAGACATCAGCCGCAGCCTTTGAAAGCGTTGCTGTAAAGGAACTCCTCCTCTGTCTTCGTGTACACAGGTGCTCACACCACTCCTGGACTCCTGAGGTGAGGGTACAGTGGGAAGGCGCACTGCAGGGAGATCCTGCTGAGGCTTGAACCACTGCACCATGTTGTGAGGAGTTCCCACAGCGGAATGCACATCGGCACCTCTCTACACTGCTGTTGCTCTGCTGTGCTTCATCTTTGACTTAATCCATTTTGTACTTAATATCCCCCCTCCTTGGTGCACTACACAAGACCGCAGTTCACACCACAGAGATGTCAGGTCAATCAGCCTTCTCATTAGTGTTGGATGGTTTTAATGGAGTCGTAAAATTAGACTCCAAAAGTGGGAATTTGACACACAGCATTTAAAAGCCAAACCGGTCTGACCCCTTCTGAGCATGAGCTCCCATACTTCAGAAACGGCCCCTTATGAAAAAACTTAATGGTGTGAACTGACCTTTGAAAATATAATTAATTATTATTATTGCTATGATGTGCCTCCATCTGTCTGTATTACCATTAGGCAGCAGGCTGCCAGTCCGTGCCCCACACGGCTCGTGCTCAGAGTGAGATCAGTCCTAAGAGTCTTAGGCAGCCAGAACTGAAGGTTTTAGACAGAGAGCTGCAGGACTGTGCTTTGAACTGGCCATGAGCATCTGGTCTGCACCGTCCCAGCGGAGCTGGCAGAGCTCTGCCCGTGACAAGCCATGGCAGCCAGGAGGTTTCCTTTTGGGGACAGGCTGACTGTGGGCGGGCTGAGGCTCTGGGGGGCCGTCGGTGTCCTGCCCCCCGTGGCCCCTTCCTTGGGAGGGGTGCATCTGTGAGGAAGAGACAGGCTGGGAAGGTACCAGAGGAAGGGATTGGTTAAATCCACTTCTGTGATAAATGCCTCCTGTGCCTTAGTAGAGAAATTCAGAGTATTCTTCTCCTAGGCTTAAGCCAGAGTGACTGAACCTGGCAGCCTGCCATCGGGGACCTCAGCAGAGCCCTGCTCTGTAAGCACCCTGGAGTGATACGAGACTGAGAGGGAGCCCTGGGCAGTCAGGGCACCACAAATCCAGCCACAGCGGGTTTGGGTGCTGATGCAGAGCATCTGAAAATACTGGTTCCAGCTTTACTTTTGCTCTCCAGTTGGCTGTTGATCGGTTATAAAGCCAATTAATTCTACTTAAAGGGGCCAGCAAAGCCCACTGTGAAGTCCTTATTATCGGCTGGTTCTCCCTAAATACACAGCACTGGCTGTTCTCACAGTGAGCTCCTAAGCTGAGTATTGCTCCAGCAGCTGGGGGCACAGATGAGCTCTGCTTGTAACTGAAGGAGTTACTGGGGTCCACTCAACTGGGCAAAACTCAGTCCTAGGAGGCTGCGGTGCGTGAGGCCGCAGTGGCTCCGCAGGGGCTGTTAGAGGGAGCCTGGCAGCTGAGCCAAACCTGACTGCACAGCCCGAGACAGCCACATGGCACAGGGGTTAGTGTTTGCTACCAGATAAATCACCTCGGATGGAGCGTTTCCTTTCAATAATTACTGGTACTTCACAGGCCACGTGAAGGTGCCAGCTAGGTGCCTCTGGCTGCCTGTGCTGTGAGCTGCTACTGCAGCAGACTGCCCCAGGGAGACCATAAATCTCCACAGCAAGCTCCCAGTCTGTCCCTATTTCAAGTCGTGGAGATGGATATGAGGCAGGTTTTCAGCCAGAGATCAGGGTTTCTAACCCCAGGGCACAGCACACAGAAAAGCTGACAACTTCTGTATCCCTTAAGGAATATCCCGGAGTAAAACATTAACCTGGTAGAGGTGGTTTTCTGCATGAGAGGTTGGAGAGAGTGACATTGCACAACAAACAAACAAAAATGTTAGCAGGCATTACAATCCTTAAGATCTAGTATCTCACAAGATTTGCCAGTGCACTTTATCCTGTGTGCTCGGAACACACAAACTCTAAAGTTTCCTGAAGCATTATCTCTGCACACCAAATCCCAAATAAATCGTCATCCCTTCCTCTTTGAATTTGTTCTGTGGTAGCAACTTGTCTTGGCATGAAATGTGAGCCATATGGACACTGGGATGTCTGCTTTGACCTTGACCTCGGAGTAAGTGCTGCCAAAAATGTGAAGCTGACTCCTGCCTTTCATTTCCAAGAGCGATGCTCCCGCTCTGGTTGGAGTGCACAAAATGTGGATTTTTCTTTGACGAGGTGTTCTGCAGCTGGCTAGGAGCCGGGAAGCTGCACCCCAGATGATGGTTTGCTTGGCAGAGATATTTATTTCAGGAATAAAAAAAAAAGGAAAACATCAGCTGGTCTCAGCATCAGCAGTGGGAGGTGTGAAGGCAGTTGGCTCTCACCACATCACCCAGCCAGTTTTCGTCCCGTGGACGTGGTGAGGTGACGGGAGGCCGGGGTGGTGGGTGGCTGCAGAGCTGTGCTCAGGTTCAGAGGCAGGTGCTCAGCTGGGGAGGAGCAGGGCTGCCACGGACCCTGGGGGAGGTGTCACTGCCTGTGTCACACCGCCCCGGACGGGTGTAGTGGCACAGGGGCTGGGAGCAGGGAGGGGGCAGGGGGTGCTCACAGCCCTGGTCGTGCCCAGCTGGAGCCCGCAGCCTCGGCAGACCTGCCTCCCTGGTTTGCTAAGGCTGTGACAACATCTTTCACCTTGCCAGCGCTGGCTGAGGTTCACTGGAGCACGGTGCTGCTGGTGCCACCTGATGACGCCCAGCAGGCTGGGCAGGAGGGGGCAGGGAGGCGAGGTGTGCTCCACAGGAGCCCTGACGTGGGACTGACGTGGTCCCCGCAGGCCGCGCCAGCTCACCGGGGGCTAGCCCTGCATCCCGGGGAGGCTGCTGCTCCTGCTGCCGCCCACACCCAACATCTGGACTAGGAGTAAAGGGGAGGACTGGTGCTCCCAGCGGTGGGAACCTGGCTCCTCGTGAACCCATGTGCTCCACGGCGTGTGCGGGAGGCAGATCTCACAGTCCGACCCCGCAGCACCCGGGAGCACAGGGCAGGTTACAGCCAGACGTTGGTATGTGGCCACGGGGCCAGTTGTGTCAGACTGAGTCAAACCCCTGGTGGCCACGTGGGTGTTTGAGATGTCTGTGGCAGCTGTGTTCTCCTGTTCATTTTTAACATTTGGAGGTTCTCCACATCTTGTATTTTAAAAGAAGGGACTAGATTTTCTGAGGTTGCTCAGCACAGCCTGGATAACCTAGGAAGCCGTCTAACCAGACATCCCTTTTTGACCTAATTTTTGGCAAGGCCTAAGTAGCTGCTCTCTCAATAAACAGATTGCTTCGTGGCATCCAAGGCTGGAGGCAGCCAAATTAAGGATTTTTCAGCCAAAAAAATGAGCGGACTAAGATTCCCCACAATGATGTGGACATTCATCTGGAGGCCTCCCAGCCAAAAGAGAAATGAAATAATCTTTTGTTTCTACTCCTGAAGAGTAGGATGTTTTGTAGCTTCTACAGGAAAATCGCCTGCCAGTGGCACTTCAGAGCACTCTCCTGGGTCCATGCTGCACGCTCCTCTCTCCCTTCACCTCAGAGATTCCCTGCAACCCCCCATTCCCACCTCGCTGCTGCCAGGGCCATGGGGACACTGCAGCCCCTGTGGATTTTCCTTTCTCTTCCTACTTTCCCAGAGAAGCCAGCAAAGTTGGACGCTGACTCCTCCGTCCTCCTGCAGAAGGTGGAATGTGTTCCATCC
>NW_008631161.1:0-224 GCF_000691845.1 Merops nubicus | reverse complement strand
CGCCAAGGTGCAAAAGCCGTGTCCACCGATCCCTCGCCGCTGTCTCACCCTCTCTGTGTTTTTCTCCTCCAGGTGTTCTACTGATCTTGGCACTGACAGAAGAGCTGGTGTTTTCTGTTCAGGTACCGTCTCCCACTGTCTCCTCCTCTCAGGGCTTCCCGGTGGACACGACCGCTGTCACGGCCATGGGAACGACGCCTCGCCACGCAGGGCACGCGGCAGAG
>NW_008631160.1:353-645 GCF_000691845.1 Merops nubicus | reverse complement strand
GCTCCGTCGCCCCGCAGGGATCCCCTCTCCCCGCTCCTCCTCTTTCTCCTGCTCGCTCTCCCCCCACCTTCACCCCCCGGCTGAGTTCATTCACTGGGATTGGTTTCAAATGACGCCATCGCTTTATTTTTACACCAATGACCTCATCGCAGCAGCTTGAAGTTTACTGACCAGCAAAACTCTTTTCTCTCGCTCGCTCCCGTCCTTGTGCCTGCCCGTTTGTTTGTAATCCTTTGGGTCCTTCTGGGAGCCGAAGGCTTTAAAAAAAAGAAACACACCAAAAAAAAAAACA
>NW_008631160.1:0-238 GCF_000691845.1 Merops nubicus | reverse complement strand
TTTCCTTTTTCTGCTATCCCCTCCCACCTTCACGCTTCCCCCTCTTAAAAAAAGAGCCGAATATAGGTTTTCTGTTTGGTTGTTTGGTTTTGGTTTGGTGTTTATTTTTTTTTTCTTTTTTTAAATTGCTGTTTTGTTTGGTTTGGTTGGGTTTTTCTTCTGTTGAGTAAGAAGGAAAAAGAGGAGCGGTCCCAGCGGCTGGAAGGACACAAAGTTGTTTCAGGCGGCAGCGGCGGGT
>NW_008631159.1:550-854 GCF_000691845.1 Merops nubicus | reverse complement strand
GGTCCCCCCAGTTTTGAGTCCCCTCATTTTTGGCGTCCCTCCAACTTCGGGTCCCCCACTTTTGAGTTCCCCCCACTTTTCAGTTCCTCCCATTTTTGGGGTTCCCCCCATTTTTTGATTCCTCCCGATTTTCTGCTCCCCCACTTCACGTGCCCCCAACTTTGTGCTCCCCGAATTTCACGTTTCCCGAATTTCACGTGCCCCAAATTTCCTGTTCCCCCCAACTTTGGGTCCCCCCCACGTTTGAGTTCCCCCATTTTGGGGTTCCCTCCCCTTTTTTGGGTCCTCACAACTTTGGGTCTCC
>NW_008631159.1:0-212 GCF_000691845.1 Merops nubicus | reverse complement strand
ACAAATTTTTTGTTCCCACAAATTTTGTGTTCCCCAAGTTTTGTGTTCCCCAAGTTTCACGCTCCCAAAATTTCTTGTTCTCCCAAATTTTGTGTTCCCCAAAATTTCACGTTCCCCAAATTTTGTGCTCCCCGATTTTCCTGCTCCCCCAATTCCTTGTCCCCCCCATTTTTGTCCTCTCTCATTTTTGGGCTCCCCCCATCTCAGGATCC
>NW_008631158.1:2549-2856 GCF_000691845.1 Merops nubicus | reverse complement strand
GAGCCCCTGCAACGGCGAGGGGAGGAGGAACGCGCTGCTCTTTATTCTCCCGAAACAGGACTTCTCCCTCCGCTTTCTGTCCCTGTAACCAGGAGGCTGCCGGTACTCTTCGCTCGCTGCGGGCTGGCGCACTTGGTTAACTCCTCCCCGGCCTCCCTTTAAAGGAGATTGGTGCCCTCCGCCCATACGTGCGGGGGGCTGTCTGTTTGTTGGGGGGAGGGACGACGACGTCCTCCACCCGTAAGGAGCCCACTGTCGAGGCGGTAGTGGCCCGGGGGGGCGCAAGCGCATGGCATCTCCACGAGCG
>NW_008631158.1:0-2522 GCF_000691845.1 Merops nubicus | reverse complement strand
GCATACTGGGCAATGCCTTACGGAGGAGCAGGCGGCGGCAGCAACGACAACGACTGGGCACTCTGTTCTGATTTTCATGTTTATTGGCGTTCTTTTCAGTTTTCTGGTGTTGTCCCGTCTGTCTCTCCAAAACGAAGCCAGACAAAAGTGACTGTTGGTTCTTACCATCGGCTCAACAATCTGGGAGTAGGGCCGGACGCTGGCTATGTAGGGCTGGTCCCACTGTCTCGCCCTGTGTTGGGCCGGGCTGGGGCCCGGCGGGGGGCGCGCGTTTTTTTTTAGCTGTGGTGGAACCTCGATCCTGGTGCTCAGGGTCGGGGGGTTGCTGGGCTCCCCCTCGGCCTTGTCTACAGCGGATTTCACTTTGCAGGCAGCTTGCAAACATGTCTTCTACTTTTTGAAGGGAAGCTTTGTTGTTCCTGGGCTAAGTGCACTTCCCTTCTGCCCAGGTGGAGTTCAGCTTTAGACTTTTTTTTTTTTAAGGGTCTAATTTAAAAAAAAATGTTTACACTTTTTTAAAGTTTTCTTTTTTTAAAGCATTTAAGGCTTGTAGCTTTTTTTAAAAGGTTTTAATTTTCTGAATTAACTTTCCTATAAGCTTAATCTTTTGGCTTTTTCTCCCTTTTGAAAGGTCTGAGGCACATCTGTGATTCCTTAGGACTGGCAAAACCAGGAGTAGGGCTTTTTTTTAGTTTGGTTGGCAGTGCCGAAACTACATTTTTTTTTTTTTTTTTTTTTTTTTTCCTCCCCCTTTTGCTTACACTTCATTTTGTTCACAAGCAATGAAGAATGATAGGAGTGCACACAGGGAGGGTTTCTTGTCTGATTGCATTTACATTAGGAATTCGCTATGAAATTAAAGCCAAGGGATGATAAATGAAATGCCATCTTTTCTAGGACACCCAGTGGGGGTTTGGCTTTACTTGTTTTCAGCAATGGAATAGGCCTCAACGAGTAGTTGTGAAGGAAAAAAAAGTAACTTTCTGCATAGCTTCAAAGGGGAGTAATGTTGGCAAGGGTGAATGTGAAGAAAGAAAATGCATAAATACAGTTGAAGTGTTGACTGCTACTTCTAGAACCCTTAACTGCATTCCAAACAAGTGCTATATCTATTGCTGAAAATACCTTTGTTTGCTGTGGTTTTGCGTGTTGTGGTTTTTTTTTTGTCGTGTGTGTGTGTGTTGTTTTTTTTTTCTTTTTCAAACCTTATGTGAACCTCCTTTAGAAGGCTGCACAAAAATAGTAGTGGTAGTTGGTGATATGAAATGTGGCAGTTGTATTTTTATTAAGGGCATTGTCCAAACACCTCTTAAACACTGACAGGCATGGGGCATTGTTCCCGCTGTATTCAACCTTGGTGCAGCTTCACCTTGAATATTGTGTGCAGTTCTGGGCCCCATAACTTAAGAAAGATGTGAAGATCCTTGAATGCATCCAGAGGAGGGCAACAAATCTGGTGAAAGGGCTGGAAGGGATGTCCTGTGAGGAGCAGCTGAAGACTGTGGTTGTCTAGTTTGGAGAAAAGGAGACTGACCGGTGACCTCGTTGCCCTCCTGCAGCTTCCTGAGGAGGGGGAAGTGGAGAGGGGGGTGCTGATCTCTTCACTCTGGGATCCAGTCATAGGGCACGTAGGAATGGTTCAAAGCTGTGCCAGGGAAGGCTCAGACTGGACATTCAGAAACACTTCTTTACCAAGAGGGTGGTCAAACACTGGAGCATGTTTCCTAGACAGGTGGTCGATGCCAAGCCTATCAGTGATTTAGAGGCATTTGGACAATGTCCTTAATAACATGCTTTAACATTTGGTTAGCTCTGAAGTGGTCAGGCAGTTGGAATAGAATTTTTAATATATATTTTTTTTTTTTAGGAGAAAATGTGTTGTAAATCATTTCCCATGAGTTTTTAAACCAAGGAATCTTATTTTATAAAGTAGTTTTATATTGGATTTTCCTAACAAAATTTTTCATTTTGTTTTGGGTCAGTTTTCATGTTTCTCAAGTTTCATTTTCCGCCTAATTTCAAGGCTTTCCTTGTTCCCAAAAGATCAGTTTTCATTTTCAAAGCTTGCTTTTAGTTTAGGAAAGCAATTCCATCTCTGTATGCAATCAGATGTTTTGGTATGTAGCAATTCTTGAATTTGAGCCAGTTGTCATGCCAGCAATCAGTGCTTGTGTGCATGTCCTTTTGGTTTACTATCTGAAATTACCCATGTAAAAGCTCTCAGCTGGATATGTATGCAGCTCTTGACATGACTTCATAGCATTCTATGACCTGGATCGCTAGAGATGTTGGCTAGTGCTGTATACTGGTTTGCATTCACCTTCCAGCTACATACTAATTAGCAAGATTTATGTGATGCCCTTGCAATGCATTACTCTGTGTCCTGGTTTAGGGTAATTAGAGCTGGTTCTGCTCAGTGATTTTACTTTTTAGCTAAAGTTCTTCTAATTAACTGCTCTGTCTGAGTTAGCAGCATTTTCATAAACTATCCTAGTTCAGTCGGTAGAGCATGAGACTCTTAA
>NW_008631157.1:0-538 GCF_000691845.1 Merops nubicus | reverse complement strand
TCCGAGGGCTGGAGCACCTCTGCTGTGCTGGAGAGCTGGGATTGTTCAGCCTGAAGAAAAGGCGGCTCTGGGCAGACCTTACAATAGCCTTTCAGTACTTCAGTGTTTAAAGGGCACCAAAAAGAAACATGGGGACAATCTTTTTAAAAGAGCCAGTAACAAGAAGTGATGGTTTTAGATTAAAAGAGGGGGGATTTAAACTATATAGAAGGAAGACATTTTTTATAGGGAGGGTGGTGACACACTGGCCCAGGTTGCCCAGAGATGTGGTAGAAGCCCTGTCCCTGGAAACATTCCAGGTCAGGCTGGATGGGGCTCTGAGCAACCTGCTCTAGTTCCAGATGTCCCTGCTCACTGAACAGGGGTTTGAACTAGACGATCTTTAATGGTCCTTTGCAACACAAACCATTCTATGACACACAGCAAGGATGGAGAAAAGCAGCAGAGAGAACAGACTGCCTTGTGAAGTGTGGGTCAGGTGGCTCAGGATCAGTCTTTGCTGGTGGATGATTGTCAAGTGACCTGGAGAAGGCTGAGG
>NW_008631156.1:9085-16396 GCF_000691845.1 Merops nubicus | reverse complement strand
TTTGAAGATGTAAAATCCAGCAATTTGCACAGCATTCTTTTAAATTTTTAAAGTAATTACTACATATAAAAACCTCTTGGTTCACTGCATCATTTTCTAAAAAAGTTCCAGACTGACCAAAACAGGTGTAGAATAATCTTAACAACCCACTCTTTAAACTCTCAGCCCAGGGAAGACAAGATAATTTGAGAAATGACAGAATAAAATGAAACTTAAAACTGAAAAATACAACAATCCTCTCCAAATAAGTTTGGGAAGGATCAGTAAATCAGAAAATAAATATATATCTATTTTTAAAGAAAATAATTTACTCTAAAATGAACACACCAAAAGAAGGTTAGCAAATACATTTTTCAACAACAATGTAGTTCTAAATGTCACACTTTTCTACCATGCTTCGTTAGCACTCTCAGAAAATGTGAACTTTTTCTGTAGACTGAGACAATTGAAAAGAGAACAGTCTTACTGAGGTATCTTTGAATGTGAACCTGTCTTAGGCACCAAAAGCTAATAACTAAATCATGTATTACAGTTCTGTTTTACACTCTGAGATCTTTATAGCATTAAATGTTTTGGAGATAATTTTCTGGAAAGAGAAAACCCACAATGAAACTATGTTGATAATTCAGTAAGGGAACACTTCATCTTCCCAGCTCCTAAGTACACACTGCAATGTATCACTGCATAGCTCGTTCAGGATTAGAAACACCAGAAACAAGAATACATGAATGATTTTTTTTTTTAATTAAACATATTATTTCAGTATCCAAATCTGAAAATTATGACTTTAAGAAATAACAGTGCTGACCACAGGATTCATATAATTTGATTCAGATTCAAGAAAGGATGCAAATATGTACATATTATGATTAATCTCATCAATCTCATCTGAATTAAAGCAATTTTTTTCCATGTTATTCCACTGTAGATGTCATTCTCTCTACAAATGCCAGTCTCCACATCAGAATAGAAAAGTAAGAGACCTGGTACATGAGTTTATTACCATACAGGAGCAGGCAACACACAGCATTTGCGGGGAGAGGGAAATTCTCTTTCCTGGACTTCAGTTTCTTACCTTGGTTGCAGGTTTTTCCAGTGTATCCCACGTGGCACTTACACTTGTTTGGCCCGACACATTCACCATGTTTGCACCCTGGCTGGCATATAGCTGCAAATAGAGGAGTATTGATTATTTTCCACTCCAGTCAGGGCTGACAGCACTTTACTTTGAAACAAATGGCAAGGACCTAACAAATAGTACCATGTAGGTTACTCCCTTCAGCATCATTTTCTCCTTCAAATACCACTGTTCAAACATCAGGTGCATTTTCAAAAACAACCAGCACCCCAATACATGTGGGAAGAGTGAGATACCCATTAGCAGCCTATTTTTGTATAATAGCACATTGTGCGGTGTCTGGGGTATTAAAGCCTTTCAATACCCAATCAGCAAGCAGGCATTATGCCATCACTTGCTCTGTGTGTTTATGGACTATCATTTGTGCCATTAAATTTGGTAAGCCTAGAAGATGCCCCAGCTATATAGGAAGTGCATACACCAGTGTCATAGGTGACATACAGGCTAAGCCGTGCTTCATTCACTGATAGGCAGTGGCACAGATCCCAGCATTCATCCTTCTCCTCTGTGTAAGGCAACACTTAAACCCCTTATTAAGCAACGTTTTGCCTGAATCTCTCCCTTTTGGGTGTTTGGATTCTGGCATGGGAATTACTTCCCCCCCACTGCCCACCCCAGCCTTCGGAGGAAAAAAGGACTGGGTAAAAGCAAAAGCAACACTGATTGCAATATGCTGTTTTATCACTGCACACATCCAAGTCACTTCTACTCAGAATATATCAAGCATTTATTACCTAACCTGCTGTACGAATACTGTTTCAGAATGTGAAGTCATTGTCTATTCTGCTTCCAGAGTCACATTTACCACGTAATTTCTAATTCCCCAAATGGAGTATAAATATAGAAATCCAAGAAATACTCGTTATGAAGACATTTTTTGGCACCTCTCTTAATATAATACAAAATTCAGAAAACAAACTTTTAAAACTTCACTAGTAAACCAAGCATTACTTTTGAAGAAATGTAAGAATTCATGCAGAAATCTATTTCTACTGACGTAGGATTAGCCAACGGGAATATTTTCAGAGTGCAATGAATCCTGCATTAAATCTGGAACACATTTTACAGGTGAAAATTAAAAAAATCATTTACAAGTCTTTTTTTATTAGAAATATCTATTACTAAACATACTGTTTCAACCCACTGGAAAACTGTAGTATTTTAAATATTGTTTATCATTATATGACAAAATGCAGATGCAAAATTGTGAACTTACTGTTTAAGCAAGAGGGAGACGAACTGGACAGAGGGTGGCACAATTTAAATACCTTGTTGTAATTACAATTTAGTATTTACTCTGGCTTTAAGTTAGTTTTCTAAACTAACAGTCTCTTTCGGAATCTGGGAAGTAACTAACTAGATCCAGCTGTAACATTAATCGACAACAAGCTGTACCATAAATTAAACCCATAGTACCTCCAGTTTAACAGAAATCTGTCAGAAGGCACTCAAAAATGCGAATTGCATTCTAGCCAAGCTGTTCAACTGGATTGAATTAAACACAATTCAAGCAGACACAAGAGATTAGTTTTGGTTGTGGAAGAACTATGCAAATACATCTCTGATGTTCTAAAATCTTTTCCACAATTCCCACTAATGCATCCACAGAAGCAACTGTTAGCATAGAAGGGGTTTGCCCTAGTGCTAAGACTGCATTGGCCCTTTATTATCTGGGCATTTTTTTTTATCATTATATATACATGTGTGTATATGTTTAGCCAGTGATATCCCCTGACAATGTAAAACCTTGATCTAAATCTACAGCATTGCTCTTGACAGATCTTCCTACCACAATGGCACATTCTCTTTCTGAAAACTATCTTAAGCAATATCATACAAAGCAACAGAAAGGAATGTTTCTAGATAATGGAAGATTCTTTTTCCAATCAACACACTCCAGAAACAAAGAAATGGGATTCAGATTCAGAAACACCTCTCAAAGTGCTAGGAAAAGGGGCTGCTTAGACTTCTATAAGCTATTTTTCAGGAAGTATGCCCTTGGGTAGTAGACAGATTTAACTGAAGAACAACTGATAAATAAAGAAAATCTTCTACAACATTGTACTTGGAAACAGTTACTGCTTTTTTGATCACTGTGGTCAGAAATAAGAAAAAAAATAAGATCGGCTTTGTGAAAAAGCTTAATTAGACACTGAGACTTGATCCTGACATCACAGACCCAAGCTTAATTAGAGGTGATCATGGCAAAACAGACTATGAAGGCCAATGTGATGACTTTGAAATCACTGGGAAAAAAAGATGTGATCTAAACTCCAATAAAGAAACAGAAATTACTATATTTTTGAAAGCTTCCATGAAATTTCAGCTGCACTTTAAAGACAACCCATATTGTCAAGTGGGATACAGTTAGGTAATGATTACTCTCTAAAAACCACAAAGCACTATGAGATCAGGTTGATGTGAAGTGCTACAGTTCAGTAGCTGACTGTGGCAACTTTAGTTTAGATGACTTTTTTAAAGTCTTGGCCCCTCCTTCAGCTGCATAGGTTATAAACTAATAGCAACGCAGACAGAGGAAATAAAGATCTCATACTTGAAGATGAAAAGCCTTACGAAGTTCAGTAATTAAATAAAAGAGATTTTAATTTCATTTAGAAATGAAAATGTTTCTCTAATTCAGAAGGTCAAACATGTTTGTATTAGGAGTCACATGTTTTGCTTAGTTCTCTCAGTTAACCAAGCAGGTCAGATATCATACTAGAACAAAAATTATGTATTAGCATTTGCTTAAAACAAGTCATGGCCAACCATCTGGAGATACAACGCATGTAACATAGACCATGTTATTAAATCAAGCAATTGGATCTATGAGATCTTCAAGAGATCATCTACTCCAATACATCTGAACAAACTTTGCTCCGTACCATGCAGTATTTAATATTTTGTATAATATCCGTGTGGGTAACTCCTGACCTAGTCTATCTCCTTGTCTCTTCTGCTTTTAGAAGTCTCAGTCCAAGGAGATCTCAGCCCTCCAGCAGCCTACAGCTCAAGTATCTCTACTACCACAAGAAAAGTTTCCTAGTGATTAGCACACCACCACCCATAAAGTCAGTCATCACAAAATGTTTTTTCCACATTAAACAAGTATTAGGAAACCTAGCTTGCTGCCAAAGACTGTACTTGAAGAAATCCTGTTTACTACGGTACATTCTGTGCACTTTGGTTACTTAAGTATTATGCATCTTATTTATACACAACTGCTGAAATTCGATGCAATGTTACAGCTGAAGAATTTCTAGACAAAAGAGAAGTGTTTTGCAGTAAGCTTAGCAACATCTGTAGCTCGGTCCCCACCACGGGTACATCCTACAGCATTTCCTACAGGAATCAAGCCACCCTCACCAAGCAATGTGCACATCCTTCTGTTAACTTGAACGGGGCTTATGTACAGTGCTCTGGACTTCAGAAGCAGACAGCGTTCAGCCAAGCCTGCACAGCTGGCTGGGGCTCCACCAGCAACATCTGCATGCCCTTCCCACTGAGCTCCACCATTCGCCAGGCCCAGGCTCTGCCACCTGCACCTGCACCCACAGCCTTCTCCAAGGGAGAAGCTGCCCCTGCACAGCAGCAGATACACGCTCGCCAGCTCCCAAAGGGTTCCATCTGAACATGGTCAACAAGGAGATCCAGGTACAAAAATAAGCTTGAGCCTGACTTTCAGCATTTCTTTTAATAGCAGCCAATTATTTCAGCTGCTTGGTATGTCTAGGCATACACTACGCAGGCTGATCTGACTGGGCTTTTTAACTTCCCACTCTACTTATTTGCTTGCAAAATTCCAGATAAAATAGAGTATTTCAGTTGCTCTGCTCATGCACAAACACTTGGGAGTTAAAACATTTTTTAAAACTAAATTAGACTCATAAATAGCGGGGAAAAAAGTCTCCTAGCTAACACTCTTTGCATCTTGACACTTAAAAAAATTCCACCACAGTCACCAATGGAAAATCACTTCCATTGGTTGGCTTGTGCCCACCCCTCCAGCCTGTCCAGGTCCCTCTGGATGGATCCCTTCCCTCCAGCGTGCCAGCCACACCACACAGCTCGGTGTCGTCAGCAAACTTGCTGAGGGTGCACTCAGTGCCACTGGCCATGTCCCCACAGAGATGTTAAACAGGACTGGTCCCAGCACTGATCCCTGAGGGACTCCACTCGTCACTGGCCTCCTCTTTGGTTTCCAACACTCCTAGCTATGTCTTTCATCAAAACAGCCTCAAGTATAATTTTTTTGTATAATTTTTACATTCTTTTTCTTTCCTTTTTCTCTTAATTTTTGTTCCTTAACAGTTATTCTTATTCCTTGCATTTTCTTTCTTGAATGATACCCCAAGAGGGTTTAATTGACAGAAGCTGTCCTCAAAGTCTTTAATTGCTTTCAGCATCCTTGCACTCAAATCTGCATCAAAGTACCAGACTGCAGGTGTGCAACGTGTCCTCGAATTTCTATTTTCACCTCTCTGAAGTCTAAAAATATGCATAAGAATACCTGAATCTGAAACAAACTATGCTGACCACCTGTCTGAGCAGTCTTGCTTCTGCCCTTTATTTATCTCTTATTTTAACTTGAAATGCCAGCTCCTTAAAATTCAGTTTGCCCAAACACAGAAAGTAAACTGTGGATCAGCCCAGAGAAGATTACATACTACTCAGCTTCACAAACCATTATTGGACCCTCTTGTACTGCTGAATTGAGAACACACTTCCAATCTTAAGATTGTTAGTTATGTTCTCCCAGCCCAACATTATAACAAGACTTGCATGTTGGTCAAATGATTTTGCTCTGCTTTTCCTCTGTCACCTGAATCTGGCTCCCCTTTTCCTGAGGCGCTAAGAGCCCACAACCTCAGCTTCTACACTTCTCTTCCAGAGCCAGCTTCAGCTCATGTCTGTCTTTTTATTTACTTTTTGCAAGTCTTTGCATATTATGCAATTACATAAACACATGCTGAGGAAAATAAATTTGCCTTATTTACTTTAGGATCCCAAAAGTATGAGCTAATATGCAAAATAAATCACTGCAGCTCTTTCAGACCTACATCCTTTTTTTTTTTTTGGTTAACTACATATGAATGCAGAAGAATGCATAAAGCTTAACCTACTATACAGTTAACAGTAAGTAGGTGATAAAAACATGTCATACCCATGATTCACATTACAGAATTACTTCTGAAAAAAACCCTTTCCTTCCCAAGTAAGTGTACTAGCAGTCACAACATATATCTCTGCAGAGCTTAATAAGCCTCACTAGGGCAACTGGGTATTAATTTTCAGTTAATTTCATATGCAAATCATTCCTTACTGTATTTTTTGAGAGATAATAATGTCCTTGATCAACTTCTGTAACTAGAGACTGATAATATCATCAGATAAAACAGTAGTATCTAATGCCTGAATATTTTTTCACAAATTACTTGCACTTGCTTGTAGCATTCAAGATAACAAATGCAGTCACAACGCATACTTAAGCTTCCATCTGAAACATACAGTTCCATTAAGTAAGTGACTCCTAATTTCTCATGCACAACTACTACATTTGCCCAGGTAAATCAGTTACTCAGTTTGCACATTCAGTTCTGGTAACAGCACATTAACATGACACACTGCAAGCAGCATGGGCTGTTCACTGCAGCGAGCTCTTTGCTGGGCTACGACTGCTGCCAGAGGTGTTTCTGCAGTGCAGAGACAAACCCAGGCCCCGGGTTCACGAACGCCGTGCGCCGCAGAGCAGCGCTGACAGGCACCCGGAACTGCCGCACAGCTAACGCTGAAATCAACGGGATTCAATGGAGTCACTGAAACTCAATGCACTCAAATGCACAGGGATAAGTGAACAAGACATTTCAGATCTTAAGCAGTAACAGACTACAGCCCCGAGTACCAGTGTAAACTAGGATTGATTTCATTTTTCTCCAGTTTGCCAGGTTGCACACTGCTGTAGAGCAGGGGCTGTAAAGTTTCCCTGTTGTGGGAATGACAACCTGTAGTGGAAGTGCACTGCAGGAAACATGAGGGGATCCCAAACCTCCCACCCCATGTGGTTCAATGCTACGTAAGCAAATTAGGCCTCCTAAGTCTGAAAGCTTGTAAATATGATGCTAAGAGCATAAACAATTTGCAGGAAGGAAAAAATATTGCCTGGGGCTTTAGGG
>NW_008631156.1:273-9054 GCF_000691845.1 Merops nubicus | reverse complement strand
GAAAGAGTGAAAAGGGAAAAGTGCAATAGTGTAAAAAATATGTAGCCCATTGGATAGGTGACTGGGAGAAAACAGCCCTATTAATTTCCTTCCCCCTTCATCTTCCCCAAATCAAATGTTTACAAAAAGGAAAAAAAAGAAAGAACATCTGCATCTTCTTGTCACGCATTATAGTCACGTAAATGTATAACTTAGAGGCCATATCTCTAAGTCATAACTTGCCAAAATTATTTCAAGAAATATGTTCAGCTAACCTTTGGGCTGGCACCTTAGGCTGGCTATTCTCTGCCTTAAGACGTAGAAAGCTGCAAAACAAATATTCAAAAAAAAAAAAAGAAATTCCAGCTTTTTTTTCTGTAAGAAGGATGGACTTGGCTGGGTTTTTTATCAACTTGTTACATTCCTGGAGACTTACACACATTCAACACTCAGAGCTTTTCTGAAATAAAAAAAAAAATCTGGTACACATTTAAAAATGGAAATACCTTACATCAGTATTTCATTATGAGATTTAACAAACATTCTGATACATGAGAGTCATTAAATAGAATGATGTGATGCTATTCTTATTCAATCACCTGAGGAGCTACATTTTGTCACATTTCATAGGGTACATAGTTGTAAACTTTCTCACCTTTCACAGTTTAGGTTCAATGTTTCCATCAAAAGAACATAAATGCTTTTCTTAAAGAGACAGTATCCTTTCGCTTAAATATTGGTATATGTTTTCATTGCCGTTTGTCCACAGAGCAAACATAACAGGTTAGCATATAGATGCAAATTTGAAAGTAATTAAAATTACACCCATTTGTAAGTATCTGAACAGCTGTAACCAATAAACATGCTGGCATATAAATTTACTGGTTATTTTCATGACATTTAAACTTTGAATGTCATCTCAATTAAAATGAATGCTTAGAGACCTTTTTAGCTTTTACTACCACATGAAACTATAGATGCACTATGGAAGTTAAACAAGATGGAAACACAGATTTATGTTTCAGCCTTATTTAAATCAATTTTATTTGCCAATAAAATTAATGTTAGCGGCACAGCTTGTTAGGCCACATAGCCTCATTATAAAAGACTGGGACTTCAGCAACAGCAGCTCTTTGTATTTTAAGTAGTATGTGACCAACACTTAAGGGTTTACTATGATGGCAACTTATATTGGTTTAAATTACTTTTAACCAGAAAGTCCCTTAGTGTTCATTACAGTGGAAAGAGGCTTCCCAAGTTGTTGCTGGGCTTTGAGGGAAGCTCCAAATACAAATATACTACAGTTGTAACTGGCCAAATCATGTTGATGCTGAGATTTGCTTAGGAAAAATTGAACTGCAAAACTATGACTCCACGAAGTGCAGGAGGGATGCCGTGATGAAGCGGAAAAGGATACTGTATCTTTAACAAAGTCATAACTGCTTTAAAACCATAAAGCTTCTAAACTGAAAACAACTGAATAAAAATAGCAAAACCTCATTTTTTCTTGCATAGCAGTATTAGAGCAGTATCACAATTCTGTATAAAGCAACTTTTCTTTGAAAAGTACCAGGGATGCACAAAAATACTGGTCATTTGGTCAGAAGCAGACTTGTTGCATATCAGTATCAGTTAAACATTGGCAACAGGAGGCATTAATACAGATTGTGTTCTTGCAATCAGATTCAGCAGCAAAACTCTTATTGACTTTAGGGAGGTTTCTGCTAGGGGGTCAGCCTCCCGGAAGCCAGTGTTTTCATGGCTTATTGTTGACAAAATCATGGCTTGATTTTTGTGCATCTTGGACTATACAAAATTGCTATTTCCACTGAACGCATTGTTATGTGCAGGAAACAGAAGCCCTAAGCAGCTCGTAGCCTCTTCTCCCATTGATGCATGAGATGATTTACATGGGTAAACTCCCATCAACATTATTGCTAGTTACACAAAATGTCCTTCCAGGCATCAATGAGAGCACAGCAAATTCTTCCCCCTGCTCCCCCCATCTCCCACCACCCTGCATCTCTGTAAATACAGTGCACAGTACAGACACACAGCCTTGAAGCTCATTAGGACAGGAGCAGCAGCATAGGCACTGGAAGCTTCTTCACAAGGGTAAGAAGGCAGCAGCACGCACAGTTCACAGCAAAGCATCTGGTTATGCCTGCAGCTGCTCTATCAGCTTATAAAAGCTCCCTCTCTGTCTGGCAGGTCCTCTTAAGAATCTCCTGAAATACTTTGGCTTTCTACTAGATTTGACTAAATCCAAATGCTAACCTGACATCCTTCAATTAAAATTTTTTAATGATTAAATGCTAAGGGGAGGTGTAAACCTCTGGCCTGACTCACACTTTTACTAATGGGCTCTTCAACTGAATACTTTCTTGATTGCTCTGTCCCTAGCAAGCTTTTGGACCAATTATTGTGGGTTTAGTGTAAGATGTAGGGAAGCTATTCTCATTTTGCTCCCCAGGAGCAAAACATTGAAATCTCTCACTGAGAAAACTTAAATCTCAGCACAGGCAGATAACTGGACAGAGCGACAACAGAGGGATGTTCTGGAAGAGCACACTCATCTTCACAATCCCTTTATAGACATTGTTATCATTTAAGGACAATTTAACACTGAAGTGAGTGAAGTAATCAAATAACAGCCCTACTTGTAAAACCCATGTTAAGGGAGATTTTATTCCTGTTAAACATCTTCTGCTGGTCAAACTTTCTGTCCATCAGTCAAAAATCTCAGAGTACCCTCTGCTGACTCCTAGTCATGCAGACTGACAAAAAGGGGATCTCACAGCAGATCTGCATCCATTTATGGAAGGTGCAGATCCAAACTTCTATTTTGTAGATATGTGAACACACCAAAAGGAAACATTTTTGCCATCACCTCTAGCAAAGGAGTTGTCCAAATTGTAATCCAGAACAAGAATTCAAGTCATTTTATACTGCTTTCTTAAAAAAAAAAAAAATCTTGCTTAGCCTATGTTAAAGCAGTATCTCTTTCTACAGTTCTTGGCTGTCAAACTGCAGCTGAAATTTTGAAGCAAAAGGCAGCCTATGTCTTTAGAGCACCTTGACTACCTGTAACTAGCATACAAATCCATTACAAACAGACATGCAGCCAAGTACAAAGCAGGTGTATTTTGTTCATGGAAGACACACACGTGGAAACCATTTTTATAGCTTTTGCAAGAACTACAGAGATATTTGTAAGCCAGCTAAAAGGACAACAAGGCCCAGATTATCCTCTCTTCGAGAAACACTCAGGAAGACATCCATCCATGCAGACTACTGTCACAGACATCCTCCTGGGGGGACAGGGCTTCAGCAAGTCCCCTAGACTATGGTAGCTAGAACACAGGAATGGACATGATTTTTTTTTCCAGCTGAAAGAACTGGGCTCCAGCACTACCACTACTGGAAATTCTCTTCACACAGGTATTTCAAACTTTGAAAATTAATGTTGAATACCCCATTAACAAACAAAAATACCCCATAAAGTTAAATCAACTTTCTAAGGCAATTTTTTTCTGCTGGCACACAGAAAAGTGCATTTGTGCAAGGTGTTTGCAACGGTGCATGTCCCAACTTGGTTCTCCCTGTATGCTTTAAAACCCATTGAATAGGTTCTGGGTTAGGACAACACACTCAGCACCACAGGAGCAGCTGCCTTACAATGCAAAAGGAGTTATGAATTAAAACAAATATGAATTAAATTATAAATTATTATGAATTAAAAAGGGCCACGAGAATGATCCGAGGGCTGGAGCAGCTCTCCTATGAGGACAGACTGAGAGAGTTGGGGCTGTTCAGTCTGGAGAAGAGAAGGCTCCCAGGTGACCTTATTGTGGCCTTCCAGTATCTTAGGGGGGCCTACAAGAAAGCTGGGGAGGGACTTTTTAGGATATCAGGTAGTGACAGGACTAAGGGGAATGGGGCAAAGCTGGAAGTGGGTGGATTCAGGCTGGATGTGAGGAAGAAGTTCTTCCCCATGAGAGTGGTGAGACCCTGGAATGGGTTGCCCAGGGAGGAGGTTGAGGCCCCATCCCTGGGGGTCTTTAAGGCCAGGCTGGAGGAGGCTCTGGGCAGCCTGATCTAGGGGGAGGTGTCCCTGCTCATGGCAGAGGGGTTGGAACTGGGTGACCCTTGTGGTCCCTTCCAACACTGACAGATTCTGATCTGTTTTTGCAGAGGACTTAGTAGTGTTGGCTTGATGGTTGGACTTGATGATCTTGGAGGTCTCTTTTAACCTACATGATTCTATGGTTCTAAAAATGTACTGTTGATCTCTGCTCTCATCAAAACCAGTCTGTCACAAGAAGTGAAAAACCCCTGTTCTGAGAGAAGAAATTCAGAAGAAACTCTTTCTATCCTCACTTTTGCTCTGCATTATTGTTCTGCTGTGTGTACAACAAAAACACATAAAAATGCAAGACAACACCTCTATATTTACTTTAGGTAATTTTATCAACATATCTTTTCCAAAGAAGTAGGCTTTTGTGTGATTATTCCCAGTACTGCTTATTAAGGTGCAAGTAAATCCCACTGGCTGGGCAACAGCATGGGATTTTGGGACTAATTTCAACCAGGATATTTAACATCTAACTTTAGAACACTGATGCTGTGAGTCAATCAGTGTAAAGGATTGACTTCAATGATGATGAGATCACGTCACATGAACTATAAGAGTTGCTGCTTAAACAACATTTCTCAGGCTTCTAAATAAGTTTTTCTACACACCAGGTTCAACCGATAAACCTTGTTTATACACCAGATTAAAACCTCAGAAAAGCTACTTAGCTACATTAATGACAGAATATATACACCATTCTAAATCTAGATTAGGTTACTAAATAAGTGTGGATGAATTTTCAATTTGCAGGGGCTAAATAAAACTAATGCATTTGTGTTACATTCATTCAGCCCCTTTGAAAATATGGCTAATTTTTATTAGTCCTAAAATGGATCTAGCTACCTAAATATGCATCTGACTTGGTGTTCACAACGTTCAAGAACAAAAAAAAAAAAAAAAAAAAAGCCAAAAACATCCAGCCTATTTCAAAGTTCTTGACTATGTCAGTTGGATGGACACCTCCTAAGCACATTTGCTGGAACTGGAAAGGGCATTTAGGAAGGCAGTTTCACATCACTGAAGACAGAATACTTCCACTATTTGAGATGTTGCAGTTGACTGACAGGCTTTGGAAGCGAGTTTACAGACACATCAGACCTACATGTACTTCCTTATATGTACAAGTCTTGACTGGAGCAATTTATTAACAGGACAGAGGACATTTTAAAGGAATAGTGTAAATTAAAGGAGGGGCTTGATTTCAACTTCCTCCTTCATGTTTATAAGAGTGAAGACGACGGCTGAGGTATGCTGGCTTACGTTACCAAGCAGCAGTGAGCACGATCACACTCTCCGTGCCCTCCTCTGTCAGTCACAGGGACATAAAAGGAACCACTCTGTACTTCACAGAAGCCAGTTTACTGACACAGTTCAGTTTACTTTTACAACTGCACGGGTGGATTATGGATGGAAGATCAGGAGCACTGAGTTACCCAGGCTTCGTGCCTTACCACTTGTCAGCTGTGCCATGCTCCTACCCGCTCAGGGCTGATATATACAGGCTTAAGTGTCTGTCACAACTAAACCATTACCTTAAATCATACAGCTAGTTTAAACTAACACTTTTTTTCCTCAATAGCCATGGGCAGAAGGCATGCCCACACGTGTTTGGTAGAGCAGCTCAGCTGGACAGCAATGTATCCATGTATCCAGGTACGTTGGCCATCACTTGCCCACGGCTCATCATGGTTCAGAGGTCTCCATAAGCTGGGACAACACAGTTGTGTTGGAACCTAGATTCTTGCTCCTCTCTGGCTCCAGCATGGTTCTCACTTTACATTTATTGTCAGAAATATAAATTCAGAGGTAAGTAGTGCCTACACAGTAAATCACGCATGAGTAAGCAGGTGAGAATCCAAAGGTGCTGTAGCACTTGCAGGCATACTGAGGATGGCTCAAACTAGTTTGATAAAATCAGCTCAAGCCCAATGATAAAACAGCTCAGCATTACTGCCTGAATATTTACAGCTTATTTTTTGGACTAATTTGTAAATTTAGTCTCACAACTAATTTTTAAGCCTGACTCTATATTTTTTTTTTTATTATGCAAATATAATTTATTCTAGAAATGGCATAGAAAACACACACCTACTAAAGAAAATCTGACATGTATTTATGCCACTCATTTTGGGGCCAGGACTAAGAGGTTTGTCTTTCTCCATACAGAAAGCAGGAGAAATAATTGTGTACTTTTTGGAAATTTTTCAGTGATATCCCTTTGTACAGTAAAACTCAAGTTCTCCTTTGAGGCCAGGAATGCTGCCTTCCGTGCCAGGTAATCCTTCTTACGGAACACCACATTCCCAAAGTGGAGAGCTGACTACAGATCTTCTGTTTGGCTGAAAGCACTAGAAAGCTTCATTTTCATTTAGTGTAATCTCCCACTCCATGATATGACTGGAATTTTCATCACTCACAACTGGTGCAGATTGTCTTGCTTTATTCTGCTAAGAATTTGGCTCCCATTTGAAAACTAGAAGGAGCTGCAAAGTTTTTAATAAGGTCTTCATCACTCAAATATCTCAGAGTCTTCTGAATCAGCAATTCGAAAACTATCCACACCCAGTGTGTCAAAAAAATGGGTAAAAAATGCATTTGGACACCTAACTGATAACTGTATTCTTATGAAAGTCTGATCCCAGGTACTGGACATAGCCACACAAAATCCACCTCTGTACTTCTTAAAAATGTGCATGGAGAACAAACCTGTGAGTAATGGACTAAAATCCAGTGGAAATAGGTGTGAATTCACCCAGCTTTAGCCTTGAACAAAGAGTATTTGTGGTATCTGAAAAAGCTGTCATTACAAATGCCCTTACTGACAAAATTTAAGAGTAGAAAAATAAAGAATACTTTCTGTGTATTATTACTTTTGTCTCATTTTCAGCTTTTAGTTTTACTAAACATTGTGGGCTTTTGACATGTTTTGGAAAGAAACAGCCAGTTCTGCTGTTTACAGATTTGAACAAAACCTTTGCTGAGAGTCTACACTTGCACTGTGAATGCTACTTCTATCTCTTACCTAATTATTTGCCACCTACAATCACCACCCTGCACACTAAGCAACTTCTAGTATTTATTATCTGTTCTACTTTAAAAATGGATTGGCAGAAAATGAACTAGTTTGCATACATTTGCATCTAATTAACATGGACCAGTATTTATAGGCTCACTCCTGAAAAAAATTCAGGGTTATCACTCACATATGCACTGTTAAACACATGAGTGAGCACTCTCAGTATCAAAGGCCGTAATTTTAACAAGCTGTGGTCTCTATGACACTCCTAACAAATTTAACTACACAGTGCTAGCTGCTACCACAGAATACTTTTTGAAGACATGTTATGAAGATAGTTAATGATGAAGACTTATCTACTCAGTTACCCTGCAATTATATCAAAGATTCTAGACAGAGGTGAGAATCTCAGAGACGTTTCTCTTCACGTGTGACCCAGTAAAAGGATGCTGTCAGGTGGGCCCATGCCCTTAGTTTGGAGTTACTGAAAGAATGTTTGAGCTTAATATTAATTGAAACATTTCCATTGACTTTCTAACTGAAATAGCAGTAATTTGGGTTTCCCTCTGGGACACAAATATTCTTGCCCTGCAGTGCTTGTAACATCACACAGTGTAGTGTTATGTCAGGCTATTCGACCAGAGCACAAAATGAAGCAGAAACCAAACAGAAATTCCCAAGTCCTCGTTGCTCTAACTGAAGTTTAGCTTACCCGATTACAATCATTTTTAGTACTGTTGATAATACACAGAACTTAACATGACAACATCCTTCTAAGCAAGACAGGCTCACACGTGCAAAAGTCTAAGCCCTGTCAAAAAAGAATGTGTGTAAATACGTGAAAGACGTGACTAGGTGGGTACAAGCCTTTTTTTTCTACAAGTGCCCAGAAGCCCCAGCAGCAATGATACTCACGTTGGCATTGTCCCCAGGACAATCGGGCCCAGCCCCAGCAGCAGTCAATTCTGCTTCCAAACCGACACAGTCCTGCAGAGGAGACTATTTGTCTGGGCCACCTGGACAAGACAGTGCAGAAAAGTCTGCTGAAACATTATGGAAATAGCTTATTCTAGATCAAGAAAAACAAAAGAAAAAGACCAGCAAAAAAGGACTCTGAATAGAGACATATATCCTTTTCTTTTAAAACATTAACTGCTGTAAGCTGAGTCTATGACATTTCTATTACTACCACTTTGTTTAGTTCATAAAATATAAATGACTACGGGCAAAGAGAGAAAAGATAATTAGTATAACTTTGTAAAGCCTGAAAAACCTGACGTGCTTCCCAATATGCTCACTGCTGCCACTCCCAGGCCGGTATTGAATAGTTTCACAAGTCTGAAATGGAATTTATAACGTGGAGTAAATCACAAAGTTTCAGCATTGGTTTATTTCACAATATATGGCCAAATTTTCTCACTGAAACGTTAAAGGGAAAACAAACCAAACAAAAACCACCAAACAAACAAAGAAACCACACCAAAACCTTCCTGAACTCATAAGCAGAAAAGAAATACAAAAGGAGATCTGCAGCCTCCCCTTGTTCCAAGAGAAAGGTCCCACGGTCTAGCTGACATCACGCTAACACCACATTTGAAGAAATCCTAATAAGAAACCCCCGGAGAGAGGTTCGTGCGGTGTGACCCATTGG
>NW_008631156.1:0-242 GCF_000691845.1 Merops nubicus | reverse complement strand
CGACCCCCCCCCCCCCCCCCCCCGCTCACTACACCTGACGCGGCCCGGGAGCCACACGCTCCCCGGGCGCCCGTTCTCACCTTGCTTCATGTTAAAACTTGAGTCGCGACCTTCACCGTATTCTGTTTCAAGTGCCCCGAGGCGTCAATAAACTAATTTCATTTTTACAGCGCGCCAAGCGCTCTGTTTTTCACTCTCCGCAGGACGCAGCCCTGCCAGAGCAATGAACTTTTTACACCCGA
>NW_008631155.1:0-528 GCF_000691845.1 Merops nubicus | reverse complement strand
CTGTCATAATTTGGGACACCCTCCCTCTTCCCCCAGTGACTTGCCCACAGATAGACATAGTGTTACACTGATGTTACCAGAGATGTTACCAGAGATGTTCTTGAGGGTTTTGGAGGCTCAGTGCAGAACTGCTGTGCCATCCCTCCTCCTTTGGACATCAGAATGACTGTCAGCCTGTGACCTTGGCCTGTTCCCAGGGAATGTGACTTTCATTGGTGTGATAGAAAGATCTTAATGTAGATCTAGTGGGAGGTGTCCCTGCCCCTGTCAGGGAGGTTGGAACTGGATGATCTTTAAGGTCCCTTCCAACCCAAACGGTTCTGTGATTGCTATTTCAAGAACCTCTTCACACCAGCTGTACAGCCCAGCCCTCTGAGCTGGAGGACCTCTTTTGGGAGAGAGATTTGTCAGAATGCATGAATAAATGGCTCTTGAGAAGGAAAAGGTCTAGATTCAGCAGGTTTTGCTAACTAATCCACTCTAGAGAGACCTTACCTGGAGCAGTGTGTCCAGCTCTGGAGTCCTCAG
>NW_008631154.1:0-13024 GCF_000691845.1 Merops nubicus | reverse complement strand
AAGGATTCTATGATTCTATGATTTCCTGATCTACCTTCTGCCAGTCCACGTGGAGATGCATGATAGGCAACCTGTGAGCAAGCTGTCTAGCTGTGCTTGATAGTGTGCAAACAAATATACTGTTGTATTAATGCCCTGCTGATTTATCACACCATCACTAGTAGTGGTGTCATGAACAGTTCTCTACCTTCTCTAGTGAGCAGCCTTTAGCTGTTTGAGGACTGGTTTTATTGAAGCAAGTTTATAGAAAGCCTAGAACACCCCTCAAAAGAAACATCTTTGGGGATCATGGTCTTAAAATGTGGACAAATTCCCACTTTTAGTCCTGATGGAAAGTTGTAACCTACCCAGACTTTAAATAGTTTCTGTATTTAAGAAAGAAAATCGTTGTGACTCACCACAGAGCAGGACATTAGCTGGTGCCTGATTCTGTCCGTTTGTTTGCCTGAAAAGGATCCAAAAAATTAAGATTTATAAATCAGATTATGAATTTTGTGGATTTCAGTGAAATTGGAGAAAAGCAAGCTGCTAGCCTTGCATGATAGTCATGCAAAGGGCATGAATGGAAGGGTAGAAAATGGGAAAGTTTGAATGGATTGTGTGCTAGCTGGCAAAACCCTTCATCATTATTTATACTTAATTAAACTTTCAGTTGTGCAAGAATCACTCTAAAGTGCAGATTTCTCAGGACTAGCCCAGAGATTAATCAAGCTTTTAATAATTAGGCAGTCATGATATTATTTGGTAAAAGGCACTCTTTTGGGTAATGGTGGTGCAGCAGAAAATAAACGATAAGCAGTACTTCACATTATAGCACGGGTCCTCTGTAAAATTCACATTGTTCCTCATTACTTTTTTCCTATTCTTTAAGCTGAGGGTTGGCCAGATTCTGTTTTTAGTTATACCACTGTAAATCTGGAATAATAATACAGGAGTCCATTGAGTTAATAAGGATTTTATATTTTTGTTAAAAAGAAAGCTGAAGTGCCAAACGAGACATTCCTATGTTCCCTGTGTTTTTCAATGTGCTCCTTTTTTGTCTCCTTCACTGTCACATATTCTTTCTCAACCTCTGTACATATTTTATTGCATCTTCTCCTACCCATTCCTATTGTTATTTTTTATGGCTTTTGGTGGGTGGTTAACTGGCATTAGGAAAAAAAGCCACACAGGAATATATCCACATATAGTATTATCCACAGCACCATGCCTCCTTCTCTTGGTTACCTCTATGTCATTATGAAACATGTTATATATTTAATTACTTAAACAATATTAAACAGTAGAAAACAGAACACTGTGGTTTTTTTTCTGAGGTTCTCATCTATTACAAAATCCTACAAACAGTAAAAAGAAACAGTTAAATGAGTACCTTAACTCGCTTGCTGTTGAGAAGCTGTTACTATAACAAACAGCAGCAGGACTTTTAAATCAGGCCTTGTGGAACAAAGCATTCCAGTGTCATTTTTACATTAGTGATTGCAGTTGATGTCATTTTCACAAAACAAAATTATAACCAAAATGGATATTTCAGGTCAAAGTGCCACAAAGAGTATATAGATACATTTCCATCAATAAATCTGCCCTCTTCCTGCCCTGACATAAGTGTTCAACCCCTTGTGATTGACGTTTTTACCACTAAATTATACTATGTCTGCTTCTAGAAGAAATGTCTCCATTACAAAATTAGCTAACCATCAACATAACATAAAATAACTTCAACATGGTGTCATTTCACAAGAATATTGATTCTCACAGACTTACTGGATTAAATCCTGGTTTCCCATAAAAGGAGCAGCCATTATGTCTTGGGTAGACAGAAAAATATATATTGTGGAAAGATGTATATTGAGGTGATTAAAACTTCATTGCTGGGCTCAGAAGCATAGGATTCTGTCCTGTGGCAATATGAAATAAAGAAAATGGGCAAGATATTAGTTTGAAATATGCATAAGAATAAGGTTAAACCCCAGCTACAGGTCTGTCATTTGGTTTTCCTCTGCTGGGAGATACTTTTGACCATTGGTTGCAGTAAGAAAAGTCATCGTTTCTTCCAGGTGGACTACTGAGTCTGCCAAATTATTTTCAAGACATTGTACATACAGCTTTTCCTTGCTTCATTTTCCTCACCTTTCGTGCTAATAGAATTCCTCCTACCACACAGGATATTGCGAGCTTATAATTGACTAATACCTGGAAACTCTTTGAAGTTCTTAGCTAAGCAATGCTGTTTAAGAGCAAATAATATAGTTTCCTTCCTATATCCAAACTGTAAAAAGGAGAACTAATTAGAGAACAGATTTTTTATTCATCATCTCTACTTCATTTTTATAGAATTGCCCTATATTTAGTGTTGAAATAATAATGGGCTAAACTCATGCTGGGCGCAACTTCTGTGAATTTAATGAAATTACATTGAGGACAAATTTGACCCAGTTCTTTGTGACCACTTGTACATCAGAGAATTCCCTCAAGGAGAAAATGCCACCTCTGTGACCACAATTCTCTACTGGTACACGCAGTATTTTGTGTTTCAGCACGATTCCTTTAAATACAGATGAAAAACAGTGCCTTTATTAAAGAAGGCCAATGTAAATTGTTGGATACACAGTCCTATCCTAAAGACTTTAACCAGTCCAGGGCCAGCGGTATGTCTAGAGAGTAGTGGCAAGGTGAAGAGCTGCCAGATTTTTCACTCTTTATGAAGTACTTTTCATGTCTGTTCACCTTAAAATAAGAGCCTTTAAAATCAAATCAGTTCTGCACTCCCTCCTAGAGAAGAACGAGGTAACATGCCAGTTCCAGGAAGACTGGCAGTAATGAGGTGTAAAAGACATGGGGAAAACATGAGGTTGCTGGGGAGGTTTGCAATTACAATACGTCTGTGCATAGTAGGCTTGTATTCCTTGAGCAGCAGCTATGGTGGAAAAGCACCATCCCTTGACCGTAGCTTGTGCATGTTTGTAGAGGCAAGGGGACAAGTGGAATTCTGCTCAGCAGCTCCCTCTCATTCTGGCTCTGTGTGGCATGCATATGAAAAAAGAACATTTTCACCTTGGGAGAATCATAGTATATAGCTGCCTGTTAGTGAAGGATAGTCTGTCACCATTCATCCCTGCCCATTAAGGCTTGAAGAGGACAATGTTACTAGTTTCTGCCCATTCAATCCTTTTTTGTTGGCACATTACTATTTTATCATTTTGATCTTCTCCTTACTGAAGATAAAAGACACCATGGGCGGGATTCATGAATGACTCCTGTTATTTATCGACCCAGGACTTTTTGAACATTTTTTCCCCTCTGATTCATGAACCACTTTTCCATATTCGAAAAGCAGTTCATAAATCGTTCAGCACCAGCAGAAATTAATAATAATGAGTTCATTCACATAAAAGGACTCATCCTGCCAGTTGCTGATAATGTTTGAAGCCAGAACCTTGTCGGCAAACAGGATTTTTGCTGTCAGTGCAGGAAATAATCTTTTGTTTATAAATTAATTAAAACATACTTTTCCCTCTGCTTTTAGAACTGCTATAGGGACATTTTGTTGGGCAAAACATTATGCATTTTCTTTATTTTTTCACAATTGGCATTGCCTAGAATGGAAAGAGGAATTTTTGGTAGTGTTAAGAGTCAGACTTTTGAGAGAGGAGTGTGTTTTGATTTGTCTTCATTTTTTAAGGGAGTATTTATTCTAAAGCCATTGGCAGCTGCATTTCGCAAGGGTTTGTGTGAACATAATCTTTCCTGTGGATGTGTGTGTGTGTTCACCCTCTCCCTTCCCAAGTTTCATATCCAAATTAGTTTAAAATCTCATCAAGAAATTCCCACATTTCCTCCCGATTCAAACCCATGTGTTTCACATGATTTTGAATGCCCTATAATCAGTCCCACATTCATTTTTGGAAAGGAGGGATGAACCTGAATGAACATTTCCATAAAGCCAGTCAAGGGGTAGAACCTGTGAATGGACATTTAACACCAGCACACACACATGGCCCATGTGTGTGCTTCATTATGTTTGAATGCTGGGAACTAGTTTCCCTTCCCCAAGACCAGATTTAGATAATTTAGTGCAATGGAGCTCCACTGGACCTACAATGCTATAAAAGAATGAGGGTTTTGGAGCGTAAGGGTAGGATTTCACAATACACTAAAGCTTAAACTAAGCTGCAGGCTGAGGCTGTGAAGGGATTCTTGCTCCCCTCCAGCAAAAGCCTTGTGGCCCTGCTAAGCAGTTGGACAAATTTGACACGTACAACCCCACCCCATCCATCTTCCTTTGGATCACCAGCCTGGCAGGGGGCATTACCACACATCCCTCACCTCAGCTCTTTCCTGGCTAGTCTCAGACCCCTTCAGGTGACTCTGTAGAGCCAGGGAGTTTCTGTAGCTCCTGTAAAATGCCTTCTCTCCCCGTCTGCTGTTCATGGAGACTACTTACCTACAACAAAGTTTGTTTTCCACTCCAGAGCTCAAGCCTACAAACTATGCACAGCAACAGCCAACTTTAAGTTGCCAGGCTCATTCCAGAGAAAGCTAGGTGACTGAAAAGCCCCATGCATACTGCTTTTCTAAGTTACAATGGAGCACTCAGATTTCCAAGGAGGTAAATGAAATACCCATACGAACATTTTACAAAAAAAAAAGAAATGGTCTAATTCATTATTAGAATTTTGAAAAGATTAGAATACTTGAGTGTCAGATATCACTGGAAAAGAGTGGAAATTCTTTTTGCATGTGTATTTCCTTATGTACAGCACCATTATTGGAATTTGTGATATGAGATATGATTTGCTGCTATATTAAGTTTCTTAGTGCTGAAATTTTTCATTTGGTATTCTGATCATTATTTGTGTTTAAGCATTTGTTTGGGAAACAGAACGGAGTGTTATCACAAAGAAAGACTAGAAGTTGGAAATGTGTATTAGTCTGATCTGCAGAGCACGTATGTATATGGCTTCAATAGAAAAGCTACTTTGAAAAACAACAACAAAAGCCCTAAATTGTCTGTTCCTGCTTTCGCTCTTAATTGGTGACATCTGGGTTTGTTGGGATTGAATGAAACTTTTATTTTGTGTTTTTGAGAAGGAAGAGTTGGCTGACTGGTTATCTTTATATGGTTTCATTTCCTCTCATGTCCCCTTCTGTTTCGTTTTACCATTTGAAGACTTCTAAGGTAAATATAGGAGAGCCAAAAGGATTCTCCAGACAGGCCACTGGACTGTTCTGAGCTGTATCACTTACCTGCAGCACGAACCTGGGCAGCTCACATCAACTTCATGTCTTTATCTGTAAAACAGAGTTAATGAATTAGTTTAGAAAACTGAGATACGTTCACCAAAATCACTACATAAAGCCAGTATTTTATATTATTCAGGCCATCTTTACTCTTGCATTACTAAGACAGGATTTTCCAGAAACAGGCTTTTATGGGAAGTTTGCAATTCTTGTAAACTTCTTGAATTTCAGTTACTGACGTCTGTCTATGGACACACGTGTACACAAACATATGATATGCATGTGTAAGCTATGTAAGCTTCTCTGGAAGAAGTGGCATGTTGCTTCTCCAGTCTGCTTTATATAAGTTTGGGTAATTATTGATATCACTGGCTATTGCCAGTTTATACCAGTGTGTGACCAGAACCAGATAGCACAGGTTTGTCACGGCTGTATGTGCTACAACATTTTATCCATCCCTTCAGCAACCTTTCATAGATTTCAGTAAAAGATGAGGGTATAAAATGGAGAATATTTGGATGCAGAACAGAAAATAGAAACTAGAATCAAGCTTCTCCACAGAAAATATCTGAGGTAGAGGGGACAGTTCTGTCTGTGGCAGCAAAATGACACGCTAAGCAGACTGAAAGCAACATTCATAATGTTAGGAGCCCACTTTCTTCAGTGCATAAATTCAAGTCAATGAAAATGTAATGAATAAAGCATTTAGAGAGGTGATTGTGACAAGGACAGGAGTGGGGGAGGGGTGCTGGTTACACAGTCGACCACATCAAATGAAACTGTGTTTACTCCTAGAGAGGAGACATCAAACTGGGAAAAAATGTAGGTTCCCCCAAATACATTCCTTCCCAAGCAAGAGAACTGTCAAGCTGAGACTGCAAACAGAATCAGGATGCTTAAACTCACTGTGCAAGACACTGATTCTGCCAAACGTTTAGCTACACATAAAGGGTCTTTAGCAATATGCAAAGGATATTAGCTGTGGCACACCAACCAGGCTTTTGAAAACATCCTGCTGTGAGTGAAACTTAAGTATAAAAATGCACCCACCCTGAACAAATGCCTGTTGGGAGCTGCAAAGAGCCACTAAGTCTTGATCCCTGTAGGAGCTGCAGATGATGTTGGAAGCCACTACTAACAAGGAGCCAAATCTAGAGCTGGAGCTGCTCGGCACCTCTGAGGATTTGGCCTTCAGTTTGAGCAGCCTGAGGATCCCAAAGGTCAATCCTAGGAGGCTTCTGTATTGTTCTGAATAAGATCTAGGAGGGAAAAAAAAAAAATTGAAGCAAGCATCCAACATTCTCATTTAGTTTTAGTATGGATTTTCAAAGTTATTTTCATGGGGAAAAGGGCTAGAAAAGTAACCTGTTTAAAGGGAATTTGAAAATCTGTATTCTGTTTCTGCCCTCTCCAAACACAGGAACAGAATTTTCACTCATGGGCCTGGTCACAAAGGCGAGTTAGAGAGGAGAGCTATAGTAAAGGCAAAAGATTTAGTGGAATCAGTATAGAAATGCAATCAGGGCAGATATTTCTGTTACTCATTTTCACACTTCAGCGAAAATCTGCATGTTTTCCGTTTATCAAATAAGAATAAGATTTCAAAGCCATCAAATAAACTTCTTGAAAAGTTTCTACCAATCACAGAAGATTCTACAAAGTGATCTAAGTGGAAAATATCGTAGGCGTCTAAAGGCAAGTTTTAAGAAGTAATTACTCTATGGCATTTAGTTCCTTTTCTGTTTTATATTTGCTTGATAGACTGGAAAGCATTAGCCAGGAGATGCTAAATGTGTTACCACTGTTTTCCAGTGAGAAGTCCCTGTTTTCTTCTTTCACTAGAGCTTGAAGCTGTAGTATAAATATTATGACCTTCATTTGGTATATGCACTGCTCCAAACTTTGACAGATCATTAACTGAGTTTCCTAAAGTCCTGAAAACAGGCATAATAACCATGAGATTAAAAAAAAATTCCATGAATCAAGAACTGGAAATCCCTAACACTCTTGGGTTCTTTATATTCACATGATGACTTTTGAACGTTGAGGGATTAAGTGTAAAGGTATATTTTTGGGATCACACTTTCAAGCTTCCTACATAATAATGAGACCTAGAAAGTTTAGTTTTACCTTTAAGGAAATTGGTTTTGCATTTGCAGGAGATGAGAGTTTAAATAAAGCATCAATACCCTGAAGTTCATGACAGAACTGTAAGAACAGGCAACACTGCCTGTAATAAGCAGGGAAAACTGTTCAGAAGCTAGTAGGAGAGGAGGAGGAATAAAATACTGTACAAGTCAGGAGAAAGTTTTGAAATAGTACCAGTTTGGAAAGGGTGTATTTTTACATTAGGTTTGCACTGTTGTGAGTGACTACCTCAGCTTTCAGGTGCCAAGGGACAAGTCTTTTTGTGGGACTGTCCAAGACTAAACTATTCACTAGCAATTTTAGTTCATTCTCACTCTTCCAGATTGCATTTCTCTTTTGAATCTCATCCTTATTTTTTTTTCCCCTCTCCATTAGGCTTTTTTTTCAGTGATTTTCCTTTTAAAGAGCACATTACCTCCTCCATTCCCTCTGCTCTGATGTGCTGCTGAGCTACCAATGGGTCCCAGCACTGGTCTTTTGACTGCAGAGCACAGACTCCCAGCTGTCAGGCAGAGATGGGCAGTCAGTGCTGGCAGAGGCAACCCTGCAGGCCTGCCCTTGGTGCTTGGTTTTGCTGTGATTCACCTCTCCCCAAGACATGGAAAGTCCCCTGAAAAGGGAGTTTTCCTCAGGAGCCAGTCAGATGTTGCAGTGTTTCCCAGTGAGCTGGAATTCTCTTTTTTCTCACCTACCCTTTATCTGAGAAAGCAAAGAGTCCATCTATCCAACCCCTGCTTCCACCAAGAAAATAAGCACTGAGTATATATACCAAATGATAATATTGCAATCATTGTCATTAGACAAAGAAAGTCAGAATTGCTTAGTTAGGTAGCAAGAGCTTTAATTGGGAGGGTTATGAAAATACTGAATGCAATAAAAGATAGTTTAAACTGCAATAAAATACAATAAAAACTATAACTACTTAAATTTGTATAATGCTAAATTGCTTTAAAAATGCTGAGGGACTGCTCCCTCCTAGTCTGTATTCATTTACAGCAAGTTCACTTTGGAAATGTTGAAGAATCTGCATCTATCAGAAAACTGCTCACTAACTGAAACCAGCTATTTTTGAGGTTTTATTTAAGGGAGATAATGAATAAGACTAAATTGATGTCAGACATGAAGTAATTTTAACCAATACATTCAAAGTCTATAATACAAAATATTGGAAAATTATATGTAGAGTAATCTAAAGTAATGAGATGTTAAAATTCCTTGAAACCTAAAAACTCCTCTATTCATTCCGTTCTTCTTTTTCTTTCAACCTCACTGTGGGAGGCTCCATCTCTGACATCTTTATATATGATGTTCTCATTTCAAAATGCCACTGAACCTTCAAATGAACACTTGCCTATGATCTTTGAATACAAAAATACTTAAATCAAGGTTTTTATATTTTAGTGCACTCAGCCATAATATGCAGTGAAAGAATTTTCGTATTTAGTCTGGGTCTTATTTCAAAAGAAAGGAAAAGACGACTCTCAAAATGAAAACAATAGTTCAGTAGAATGAAATACCAGCAGTACCAGATAATTTCTTGACAGGATATTTTAAACATATAATGAAAAGAAAGAGAAATGAAAAATGCTTTAGAAAGTTAAATCTGGAGTAAAACAGAATATCTTCCTATAAGAATTGCATATAAATTGCCATTAAAGGATGAAAATAAAATTAAGTAGGGCAAGCAGTGTTTATACAGTATTTGCAGGTTGGCATCTCTTCCCAGTGTGGACAGGACTTGAATGAAGAGCTTTGAAGACCTACTGCATTGGTGGACATTAAAAGAAAGCAATGAAAAGAAATCTTGCTGTTCTATGGTGGACACAAAACAATCACAAACATACTTCTTACATGCTTTAAACCAATCACTTTTTTCCCCCGTTGGGCCACAGAAATTTTTCAACTACAAACAGGTTCTGGGGCTATTTTCTAGGGCAGACTATTTTTTTATACTGTCCTGTTAATCAGCTATACAAAACAAATTTAGTATGAAATAAACAAAATAAACCAGCTGCTTAAGTAACCTGATGGAATAATACAAAACTACTGAAGCCTTCAGTCCTTGTATTTCCTTTATAAAATTACCTCTTAAAAGTGTTGATTCTCTACATAATTGTCTCTTGCTGCTTTGCTCTCTTTTTGCCATTTAAATTAAGATGTAGGGAAGCATGGCTTCTCACTCCTTCAGTGGATAGTTCAGCTCAGCACCAAACCTTTATTTCATTTCACTGGTGGTAAAATTACCCCCCAAATGTCAGATCGTACCTTCAAGAGATTTGTCGTACACAGTTTTCAGCTTTCTAATGCCCATCAGAATTTATTGCTTTGCAGGAGGTCAGTGCATCAGATGTGGAACTGTGAGTTCTCAGTTTCAGCAGCCTCTCCCAGGCTGAGCACTGCAAGCAGGCAGGACCAGTGAGCAGCACAGTTCTTTTTTATCCTTGAGGTTGGTGTCCCCTATGCAGCTCCTGAGGCATTTACTGGCTGTAAGTGTCAACTTGGTTGAAGCAAGAAGTTGGCTACATCACTGCTTAAAAGCTATGATGACTCAAAAGCTGTGATTGTTTCTGCCTTTCATCTTTTCAACAGGATTTCTGCCTGAACTGTAGTGGTAGGAAACCAAGCTCACTATACTAAATAGACTTCAAAACCACAAAGAAGTTAAAGCTTATCTACACAAAAATGTTAAAGCTGAACTGGAGGCAGAAACAAAAACACAAGTACCTCCTTCTGACAAATCCTAAACTCTGTTCTTTAGCCTTGCTGTAACAGATAAGAACAATATTAAGGGTTTTTTTTCATCTTAACTGGGTGAATGTAAATGACTCACATGAGAGCTGTGCAGCTACGGGAAGCAGCGGGATGCACACCCAAAACGTTTTATACGTGTGTGTGAAACTTGTAGATGTTAAAGTGCCAAAGAAACCAGAGGAAGAATACTTACTGGCTGCAGTTACTGGTTGCACGGCTAGGTCAGAGTGCTCCACCCAGTCCAGGTGCTGCCCTGCCTGTGCCAGGGTGCACTGCTCAGCTGGTGTCCAATCCTGCTGGCAACACTCAGCAAGCTCCCTCAATCTGCACCAGGCTGCTCCAACAGCTTGCATAGGAGTGCTCCGGGGAAGTGGGAACACCTCAAACATGGAGAACAATCAAACAGTAAGACTGGTGTTAGAGGCAAGTTTCTCATGTGGTTGCACGTGGGATACTGCTGAAAGCATGCTGTATTTCCTGCTCTGTAGTTTCACTACTGGCTCCACTTATAAAGATGAACACAAGAGCAGTATATTACTCAGAACAGCACTACTAAAAACATTTAAGATATTTCGTTTTTAAGCTCAGCCTGGAGTATGGTATTACATCAGGACAGTTGTAACAGTTAGTATTTGTAGCCCACTAGACTGAAGACACAATAAGTCACCATCCTTAATTTGGAATTATTCAAATGCTCTGACTTCAGCAAACGTAACGTGGATGTTAATGCATTTATATTCTGATATTTCGGAAATACTTGCAATAGAAAAGGAGAGCCATGAGAAAGAGGTGAAACAAGACTCACCTTTAGGGGCACCAAATTTTTTTCAGGTGGTAATCACTTCTTTCTATTTCCAAATTAATCAGAAAACTCAGAGTTACCAGTTTCCACAGTTATTCCTTTTTACCTAAAGAGGATATCACCATCACACCACCCAGATATAGAAACAGATGTAAAAACTCCTATGAGATTATGGAATGTAAAGGTACAGAAGAAAGTTACAAATAAAATAAAACATTCACTAAGACAAGAAAATGGTAAGGTATTTTCAACTAGTAAAAATGATTGGGAAGTTGTGTGAGCAACTACAAGCTTAAATAAAAGTAGCCTGAATTGCACTTAAATATCCAGACCTGAATGTAAAAATTGTACAATAGTGGTCTTTCTTAAAGAGATTTTGGTGTTGCCTGATTTTAGGTATTAGGCCAAAAAGCTGCAAAAGATACTATACTTACTAAATGGCTTTAGGAGTTGTTTTGTTTTGGTTTTTTTTTTTCAGTATTTCTTCCACCTAGAACTATGTAATATCACACACAATCTCTACAGTAACAACTGTACAAAAATCTTTCTAACCTCAACATTTATTATTCAGGTTGAGAGCAATTTTTTTGTCTGTTTCAGCAAAGGTTCAATCAGTTCAGAGCAATGGTCCATATTTTAAGACTGTACATGTTTTAAAGGTATCATAGTTATTGCTTTTGATAACCATATTTTTCAGAAAGACATAAAAGACTAAGCTAAGTACACAAAGCAATAAGAAAACTAACTAAATATATGTAATTGAAAATATCTATCCCAGCTGTAGAGTACACAATTTCCTTTCAAGGAGTACAAATGAACACAGAGTGGGTTGGGAGGTGTATACTTATACTTGTCATTTGTTTGTGATGGCAATTGCCCAGCAATGCATATGGCAATGATGAGGTTAAAAATCTTCCCTGGAGTAATAGAGGAAACCTTTTCCTCCCCCAAGGTATTGCCTCAGCTGCTAGGAAAAGAGGCAAGTTCCTTCAGGTGAGGATGTAGGTGGGTTGATTGAGGTAGTCCAGCAAGGAGGAACTCTGCTGGGATCAATTAAGATGACCTAGATACAAAAAGTAAGGAGAATGCTTTTGCTCCTTTATTGCCCCTGGTTTCCCACTCTTGACTCTAAGCTGTGGGTTGCAGAGCTGAGCCTTGAGGAGCACTGGAAGGCTCATCTGTTTTTTTTCAGTTTGTCAGTTGAGTACCTTGAGAAATTAATTTCCCTCTAAGCAATCAAAACTCCTTCCTTTTAGAGCTGCACAATAAAAATATAAACCTCAATCTCTTCATGTATTTGCCCGTCCTCCCTACTCCACGCCTTCTTATTTTAATTTTTACACCCAGATCTGGCAATGGGATAACCAATTATTCATCATGGGATGCCAAGCTAGAATTAGTTTCTCTGAAGACATTGGCTTCTTGAACAGTATTATGAAGAAAAAAATCCAGTGTGTTTCCTAAGTTACAGTGTCATTTTCATTATTTTTAGAAAGACTATCAAAAAAGTTAAAATATATGCTCTATGTTAATAACAGAAAAATTACCATGCTGTGTTTAAAACTCTGTGTATAAATGTCAGCTTTTCAACGTTGCTTTGACAGAAGGAAACCTCAATCTTCCCAGTCTAGAACTAAGGCAGCTATAAGGCTTTAAAGTAAAATAGGGATCAGAAAAAACAAGCTTGCTTCAATATCGTATCGAGAGGTTTGGGTTTGCGGGCTTTTTGGCCATGGGGAAATTTGGGGCAAATTCAACTAGGAAAGGACGAAATCTCCCCAAAACTGGTCCCACAGGACCCAGGTCTGGCAGGAACTGGCAGCAATATCCCTGGAGATCTGGCCACGACCTCGAGTGAAGGATTTGTGCCGGGTTGGGCGGCCACACCCTGGTGTTGCTGGGGATTGTCATCGCAGAGCCCCCCTGGGGCTTCTCTAGGGTCTCGTATGGCCCCTTGGGGTTGCTGGGGATTGTCATCGCAGAGCCCCCCTGGGGCTTCTCTAGGGTCTCGTACGGGGTTGAGCTCCCGCTGCCGCAGTCGCCCGGATGCGCCGCGTGGTTTCATGGTGTTCCCAGGGGACT
>NW_008631153.1:5245-7238 GCF_000691845.1 Merops nubicus | reverse complement strand
CCGGGCAGCGTGCAGGGGTCGGGCACAGCCCCCAGGCCCCAGCTCCACGGGCTCGAGCAGCCTTGCGGCACCGACGCTGCCCTCCCGAGGCTCCCTGTCCCACACAGCTCCTATGCTGCCAGTGCTGCTCAGATAGCACGATGAGGAGCCACCCTGTGAGATCAGACACTTCAACAACAGGTTTCTCCAAGTGTTTCCACCATCCACGTGCCACCAGCAGCTCAAGAGCCAAGCACAGTGAATCGGTAATGCTGAAAAAGCAGCAAGTTCACTGGCTGGGTGTAGGGGGAGTGCTGTAAACTCCTCAACTTCCCCAGATTTAAACCAAGAATTAAAGCTTGAGCACCTACACAGCTTCCCAGATAGAAGACCCACAGAGAAACCCAACTTCAAGATGAACTGCAACAACACACGGCCATGAAGGGCAGCAAAGGATCAGATTCCAAAATCTGCCTTGGCCAAAACGTTCATCAGAAGACACAAACCCCTCCCCAGCCTGCAGGGAGCTCGATGGAGCCAACGTGTTGAGTCCAGATGGGATTTAAAAGCTGCCACAGGAGCTGTAACCCAACCAGCTCACTGCAGACACGAGGAAGGAAGGGCCAAGACCCTCAGCAGGTCACACAGAACTAAATGAGATCACCTCAGAGCTGACTGGTACTTCCTGGCCCAGGTACTCCAGAGACAAAGAACAAAATTCTGGTGGAATCACAGCAGCAAGAAGTTACCAGGGCTCCAACTACTTCTAAAGAAAGCCTGAAGCAGCCACAGGGAACAAGGCCTGGATGGGACCTGAGGGACTGAGCAAGGATCCTGCTGAGGAGGACCTGGGCTGTGGCAAACACCACCCCCAACCTGGCCAAGCTGCCCCCAGCACAAACAGAGCAAACCAGGTCTCAGGTGGCACTGGGGAACGTGGCCAGTGGAGCAGGGACACCTACACCTCATCCCTCCCTGCTGGGGAGCTGCACTGGGAGTACTGGTCCCAGCCCCGGGGCACCTCCATCCCTGGAAGTGTTCATGGCATTGCCAGACAAAGCCATGGCCAACCTGCCCTTCTGCTGGCACCAGCCCTGCAGGAGGCTGCACTGGAGACCTCTGGAGTCCCTTCCCAGCAGCATTAATAAAACTAGGAGCTGAAGTTTGAGTTCACCTCGGTGAACAAGCCAGGACCCTGACACAGTGTCTTTCACCAACATCCTTAAAAGAAGCTCTTTAGAGAAATGAGGTTTTGGTTAAGTGCTACCCAAGAGAGACAGTGGCTGCAGAGGTCTGCACGGGGACACCAGAAGGTCCCACGCTCCACCAGCAGCCACGGATGAGCTGGGGCTGCAGCAGAACAAGTGGAGCCTGCCCAACACCACCTCTGCACTTGCCCAAGTGTTCTTGCACAACTTTGTGTGCTCACACACACCCAGCAGGACTCAACTCCAACCACAACCCAACCAAGGTGACCAGGGCACCCCCATGGGCAGCTGGAGTCCAGAGTCTCTGCCCCACTGCACAGTGGCTCAAAACCAGATCACTGGGAATCAAAGGAAAGGGAATCTCTTCTGATGCAGGTTTGTGATGAGATCAAGAGCTGGAAAGTGCATGTTTCAGACACCTGCTCAGGAGAGGACACTGCAGAAAGGGAATTGAGAGTCAAGTGGCCAGAGGAATGTCAGGACACGTATGAAATGAGCAGAGATGACAGTGTCATGCTGAGGACAACCAGGGTTCCTCGTTCCCTGAGGGGTGCCCACCTCAGCCCCTCAGCACCCCTCTGGACTCCCGAGCTCCTGCAGCAGCCCCACGCTTAGAGCAAAGTGTTTGAGAAAGAAGAATCCAAACAGAGGGTGCAGGAACCACAGAATCATCGTGGTTGGAAGAGATCTTCAAGATTATTGAGTCCAACCCCAGCACTGCCAGGTCCCCACTGCCCCGTGTCCCTCACCCCACATCTCCACGGCTCGGGAACCCCTCCAGGGCTGGGGACTGCACCACTGCCCTG
>NW_008631153.1:2978-5191 GCF_000691845.1 Merops nubicus | reverse complement strand
CGGGGGGTGGGGGTACCTGCTGCCCCGCCGCTGCGGGGGCACGCTGGTGCTCCAGAGCCACCGGGCACGCTCCATCTCCTCACACTTGCTGTGCCGCGCAGCAAACGCCGCGTCAGACAGGTCCTCCACCTGGGGGAAGGGAACAGGCCCTGGTCAGAGCCTCCCACAGGAACTCCTGTCTGTGGGGAGCTTCCAGGGCCAGCTACAGTGTCAGCGTCAAGGGATGACTCTGTCTGGAACGAGGCAGATGCTGTCAGTGAATGGGAGAGCATCTAAACTGGGTCTGAACCACAGAATCTGAACAGTTTTGGTTAGAAGAGACCTTCAAGACCATGGAGTCCAACCACCCCCCCAGCACTGCCAGGTCCCCACTGCCCCGTGTCCCTCACCCCACATCTCCACAGCTTTGGAACCCCTCCAGGGGTGGGGACTCCACCACTGCCCTGGGCAGCCTGGCACAGGCCTCCATAACCCTCTCAAGGGGAAGAAATTGTTCCTCAACCTCCCCTGGGGCAACTTAAGGCCCTTTCCTCTTGTCCTGTCCCTTGTTCCTTGGGAGCAGAGCCTGACCCCCCCCTGGCTCCAGGTTCCTGTCAGGAGCTGTGCAGAGCCAGAAGGTCTCCCCTGAGCCTCCTTTGCTCCAGGCTCAGCACCCCCAGCTCCCTCAGCTGCTCCTCCCCACACTTGGCCTCTAGACCCTTCCCCAGCTTCACTGCCCTTCTCTGGCCACGCTCCAGCCCCTGAAGGTTCTTCTTGGAGTGAGGGGCCCAAAACTGACCCCAGAGTTTGAGATGCAGCCTCCCCAGTGCTCTGTCCAGTAGGACCATCCCTGCCCTGCTCCTGCTGCATTGCTTAGGAACAGAGCAAGAACTAAAACCCAAAGAAAAGCCCCTCACCCAGATTGCAAGCACATGGAGGTCTCAGCAACTGCCATCATTCTCAGCTTAGCTAAAATCCTGAGTATAGCAGCATGACTGGTCATGACTTTTTAATTAGGACTATTGCATAGAACTCTGCTGCCCAGAGAGGTCTGACAGCAACCAGACCTCGGATTCACTTGTACCCAGCCAGTTAACCCAGCTCCTGCCTGACCACATCCTTCCTGAAAAGGAACCAACACCAGGCTGGTTTCTGCAAGGCCAGTGGTGTCACTTTGTCCCACGAAAGGAAGAGACTCTGCACCTCCCTGCTGAGCTCCCTGTGTCCACTCCCTTCCAGCATCCTCTGTGGGCTCCACAAACCCCATCCCAGACCAGCTGGGAAATGAAGCTCTTACCTCCTCACTGTCTTCATCAGGGTTTGCCTTCAGAGCACTGATGTCCACTTCACGCCAGCTGTAACACAGGCCATGAGAGGGCAGGCAGGCAGTCAGTCAGTCAGTCTCACTCCCTGCACCCACTAACACAGCTTTTGGTGTTGGGACCACTGTGGCCCTTCCTTCCACCTCCCCCGCCCAGCTCCTGGCACTGGGCTTCCTGCCAAGGGCAGAGGAAGCCCAGCAGATGCTGCAGCATCTCCTCCTCTTCCTCTGGCTCCTGCCCTGCCTGGCTCCAAGCAGGGCCTGGGAAGAACATGTAGGAGCAGAGGAAGAAAGAGGTAAATTGGGAAGGAGACCTGGAGAACTGGGAAGGAAAAGGAGGACTGGAGATCAGGACTGGATGAAAAAGCTGCACCAGTGCTGGAGCATGTCACACTCCCACCAAGCACCTGGGTGCAAAAACCAGGAGCTGATCCCATCCACGGTGCTAACCCAAGGCCACCTGAGCAAGGGCCCTCAGCTCTCCTCCCTGCTCTCAGCTCGGGCAGAGAAACCTCTGGGTCCTACCTCTGCCCAGGCACAGGAGAGCTCCTGGCTGCTGCAACCCACAGCAACGTCCCTCCTCCTGCACTGCCCAGCCCGGACACGTGCAGAGCTGGGAACCACCAGGACCTTTGGCTCAACACACTCAGCAGCTCTGCAGCTGGGCAGAGCACTACCAGGATGGTTTTAGATTGCACAGAGGCCCAAGCAAGGCAGTTGGATTTCATGCCCTCAGACAACACACGCCCTAACTCAGCAAGTCTCCATCAATGAAATCATGAGAAGTTTTCCAGAATCATAGAATCCTTTAGGTTGGAAGAGACCTTTAAGATCATCAAGTCCAATCATTAAGCCATTAGGGCTCTAAAGTCCTCTTCTAAAACAGATCAGAATCTGTCAGTGTTGGAAGGGA